>NC_059208.1:64248174-64280674 GCF_020615455.1 Coregonus clupeaformis | reverse complement strand
TACCTGTTTCCTCCAGCATCTTCACAAGGTCCTTTGCTGTTGTTCTGGGATTGATTTGCACTTTTCGCACCAAAGTACTTTCATCTCTAGGAGACAGAACACGTCTCCTTCCTGAGCAGTATGACGGCTGCGTGGTCCCATGGTGTTTATACTTGCTTACTATTGTTTGTACAGATGAACGTGGTACCTTCAGGCATTTGGAAATTGCTCCCAAGGATGAACCAGACTTGTGGAGATCTACCATGTTTTTTCTGAGGTCTTGGTTGATTTCTTTTGATTTCCCAATGATGTCAAGCAAAGAGGCATTGAGTTTGAAGGTAGGCCTTGAGATACAGTATCTCACAAAAGTGAGTACACCCCTCACATTTTTGTAAATATTTGAGTATATCTTTTCATGTGTTCACTGAAGAAATGACACTTTGCTACAATGTAAAGTAGTGAGTGTACAGCTTGTATAACAGTGTACATTTGCTGTCCCCTCAAAATAACTAAACACACAGCCATTAATGTCTAAACCACTGGCAACAAAAGTGAGTACACCCCTAAGTGAAAATGTCCAAATTGGGCCCAATTAGCCATTTTCCCTCCCCGGTGTCATGTGACTTGTTAGTGTTACAAGGTCTCAGGTGTGAATGGTGAGCAGGTGTGTTAAATTTGGTGTCATCGCTCTCACACTCCCTCATACTGGTCACTGGAAGTTCAACATGGCACCTCATGGCAAAGAACTCTCTGAATCGAAAAAAAGAATTGTTGCTCTACATAAAGATGGCCTGGGCTATAAGAAGATTTCCAAGACCCTGAAACTGAGCTGCAGCACGGTGGCCAAGACCATACAGCGGTTTAACAGGACAGGTTCCACTCAGAACAGGCCTCGCCATGGTTGACCAAAGAAGTTGAGTGCACGTGCTCAGCGTCATATCCAGAGGTTATCTTTGGGAAATAGACGTATGAGTGCTGCCAGCATTGCTGCAGAAGTTGAAGGGGTGGGGGGTCAGCCTGTCAGTGCTCAGACCATACGCCGCACACTGCATCAAATTGGTCTGCATGGCTGTCGTCCCAGAAGGAAGCCTCTTCTAAAGATGATGCACAAGAAAGCCCGCAAACAGTTTGCTGAAGACAAGCAGACAAAGGACATGCATTACTGGAACCATGTCCTGTGGTCTGATGGGACCAAGATAAACTTATTTGGTTCAGATGGTGTCAAGCGTGTGTGGCGGCAACCAGGTGAGGAGTACAAAGACAAGTGTGTCTTGCCTACTGTCAAGCATGGTGGTGGGAGTGTCATGGTCTGGGGCTGCATGAGTGCTGCCGGCACTGGGGAGCTACAGTTCATTGAGAGAACCATGAATGCCAACATGTACTGTGACATACTGAAGCAGAGCATGATCCCCTCCCTTCGGAGACTGGGCCGCAGGTCAGTATTCCAACATGATAACGACCCCAAACACACCCCCAAGACGAACACTGCCTTGCTAAAGAAGCTGAGGGTAAAGGTGATGGACTGGCCAAGCATGTCTCCAGACCAAAACCCTATTGAGCATCTGTGGGGCATCCTCAAACGGAAGGTGGAGGAGTGCAAGGTCTCTAACATCCACCAGCTCCGTGATGTCATCATGGAGGAGTGGATGAGGACTCCAGTGGCAACCTGTGAAGCTCTGGTGAACTCCATGCCCAAGAGGGTTAAGGCAGTGCTGGAAAATGATGGTGGCCACACAAAATATTGACACTTTGGGCCCAATTTGGACATTTTCGCTTAGGGGTGTACTCACTTTTGATGCCAGTGGTTTAGACATTAAAGGCTGTGTGTTGAGTTTTTTTGAGGGGATAGCAAATTTACACTGTTATACAAGCTGTACACTCACTACTTTACATTGTAGCAAAGTGTCATTTCTTCAGTGTTGTCACATGAAAAGATATACTCAAATATTTACAAAAATGTGAGGGGTGTACTCACTTTTGTGAGATACAGTACATCCACAGGTACACCTCCAATTGACTCAAATGATGTCAATTAGCCTATCAGAAGCTTCTAAAGCCATGACATCATTTTCTGGAATTTTCCAAGCTGTTTAAAGGCACAGTCAACTGTCACAGTCACAAATGTCCTCCTGTGTGCTACCTATATCCCCCCACTAGAATCCCCATACTTTAATGAAGACAGCTTCTCCATCCTGGAGGGGAAAATCAATCATTTCCAGACCCAGGGACATGTACTCGTCTGTGGCGACTAGTCTGTGGCAACCTAAATGCCAGAACTGGACAAGAACCTGACACCCTCAGCACACAGGGGGACAAACACCTACCTGGAGGTGACAGCATTCCCTCCCCCATATGTCCCCCTAGGCACAACTATGACAACATAACCAACAAAAACGGGTCACAACTCCTGCAGCTCTGTCGCACACTGGGTATGTACATAGTCAATAGTAGGCTTCGAGGGGACTCCTATGGTAGGTACACCTATAGCTCATCTCTTGGCAGCAGTACTGTAGACTACTTTATCACTGACCTCAACCCAGAGTCTCTCAGAGCGTTCACAGTCAGCCCACTGACACCCCTATCAGACCACAAAAAAATCACAGTCTACTTGAACAGAGCAATACTCAATCATGAAGCATCAAAGCCAAAGGAACTGAATAATATTAAGAAATGCTGTAGATGGAAGGAAAGTAGTGTTGAAACCTACCAAAAAACAATTAGGCAACAACAAATTCAATCCCTTTTAGACAACTTCCTGGACAAAACATTCCACTGTAATAGTGAAGTTGTAAACTTGGCAGTAGAAAACCTAAACAGTATATTTGATCTCTCAGCTTCCCTATCAAATCAAAAAATCTCTAACAGAAAACCGAAGAAAAGTAACAACAGTGACAAATGGTTTGATAAAGAATGCAAAAACCTAAGAAAGAAATTGAGAAACCTATCCAACCAAAAACATAGAGACCCAGAAAACCTGAGCATACGCCTTCACTATGGTGAATCACTAAAACAATACAGAAATACACTACGGAAAAAGAAGGAACAGCATGTCAGAAATCAGCTCAATGTAATTGAAGAATCCATAGACACTAACCACTTCTGGGAAAATTGGAAAACACTAAAAAAACAACAACACGAAGAGCTATCTATCCAAAACGGAGATTTATGGGTAAACCACTTCTCCAATCTTTTGGCCCTATAACAGAGAACAAACAGCAAAAAAATATATACAAGATCAACTATTAAAGACTACCAGAACCCACTGGATTCTCCAATTACATTGCATGAACTACAGGACAAAATACAAACCCTCCAACCCAAAAAGGCCTGTGGTGTTGATGGTATCCTCAATGAAATGATAAAATATACAGACTACGAATTCCAATTGGCTATACTTAAACTCTTTAACATCATCCTTAGCTCTGGCATCTTCCCCAATATTTGGAACCAAGGACTGATCACCCTAATCCACAAAAGTGGAGACAAATCCGACCCCAATAACTACCGTGGGATATGCGTCAACAGCAACCTTGGGAAAATCCTCTGCGTTATCATTAACAGCAGACTAGTTCATTTCCTCAGTGAAAACAATGTACTGAGTAAATATCAAAATGTCCTTTTATCAAATTACAGTACGACAGACCACATATTCACCCTGCACACCCTAATTGACAAACAAACAAACCAAAACAAAGGCAAAGGCAAAGGCAAAGTCTTCTCATGCTTAGTTGATTTTGAAAAAGTTTTGACTCAATTTGGCATGAGGGTCTGCTATACAAATTGATGGAAAGTGTAGTTGGAGGAAAAACATACGACATTATGAAATCCATGTACACAAACAAGAAGTGTGCGTTTAAAATTGGCAAAAAACACACACATTTCTTTCCACAGGGCCATGGGGTGAGACAGGGATGCAGTTTAAGCCCCACCCTCTTCAACATATATATCAACAAATTGGCGAGGGCACTAGAACAGTCTGCAGCACACGGCCTCACCCTACTAGAAACTGAAGTCAAATGTCTACTGTTTGCTGATGATCTGGTGCTTCTGTCACCAACCAAGGAGGGCCTACAGCAGCACCTAGATCTTCTGCTCAGATTCTGTCAGACCTGGGCCCTGACAGTAAATCTCAGTAGAACAAATATAATGGTGTTCCAAAAAAGGTCCAGTTGCCAGGACCACAAATACAAATTCCATCTAGACACCGTTGCCCTAGAGCACACAAAAAACTATACATACCTCGGCCTAAACATCAGCGCCACAGGTAACTTCCACAAAGCTGTGAACGATCTGAGAGACAAGGCAAGAAGGGCCTTCTACGCCATCAAAAGGAACATAAAATTCGACATACCAATTAGGATCTGGATAAAAATACTTGAATCAGTTATAGAACCCATTGCCCTTTATGGTTGTGAGGTATGGGGTCCGCTCACCAACCAAGAATTCACAAAATGGGACAAACAACAAATTGAGACTGCAAAAATATCCTCTGTGTACAACGAAAAACACAAAATAATCCATGCAGAGCAGAATTAGGCCGATACCCGCTAATTATCAAAATCCAGAAAAGAGCCGTTAAATTCTATAACCACTTAAAAGGAAGCGATTCCCAAACCTTCCATAACAAAGCCATCACCTACAGAGAAATGAACTTGGAGAAGAGTCCCCTAAGTCAGCTGGTCCTGGGGCTCTGTTCACGAACACAAACAGACCCCACAGAGCCTCAGGACAACAACATCACAAGTAGACCCAACAAAATCATGAGAAAACAAAAAGAGAATTACTTGACATATTGGAAAGAATTAACAAAAAAAACAGAGCAAACTAGAATGCTATTTGGCTCTAAACAGAGAGTACACAGTTGCAGAATACCTGACCACTGTGACTGACCCAAACTTAAGGAAAGCTTTGACTATGTACAGACTCAGTGAGCATAGCCTTGCTATTGAGAAAGGCCGCCGTAGGTAGGCAGACCTGGCGCTCAAGAGAAGAAAGGCTATGTGCACACTGCCCACAAAATGAGGTGGAAACTGAGCTGCACTTCCTAACCTCCTGCCAAATGTATGACCATATTAGAGACACATATTTCCATCAGATTACACAGACCCACAAAGAATTCGAAAAACAAACCATTTTTTGATCAACTCCCGTATCTACTGGGTGAAATACCACAGTGTGCCATCACAGCAGCAATATGTATGACCTGTTGCCACAAGAAAAGGGCAACCAGTGAAGAACAAACACCATTGTAAATACAACCCATATTTATGTTTATTTATTTTCCCATTTGTACTTTACCTATTTGCACATCGTTACAACACTGTATATATACATAATATGACATTTGAAATGTCTTTATTATTTTGGAACTTCTGAGTGTAATGTTTACTGTTAATATTGATTGTTTATTTCACTTTTGTTTATTATCTACTTCACTTGCTTTGGCAATGTTAACATACATTTCCCATGCCAATAAAGCCCTTAATTTGAAATTGAGTTGAATTGAAAGAGCGAAAGAGAGTGAGAGAGAGAGGAGAGAGAAAGAGAGAGACAGCGAAGGAGAGTGAGAGAGAGAGTGAGAGAGAGAAGGAGAGAGAGTGAGACAGTTGGTGTGTGTGTGTGTGAGAGAGAGAGAGAGAGAGAGAGAGAGAGAGAGAGAGAGAGAGAGAGAGAGAGAGAGAGAGAGAGAGAGAGAGAGAGAGAGAGAGAGAGAGAGAGAGAGCGAGAGAAAGAGAGAGAGAGAGCAGAGAGAGAGAGAGCGAGAGAGAGAGAGAGAGAGAGAGAGAGAGAGAGAGAGAGAGAGAGAGAGAGACAGAGAGAGAGAGAGATACAGAGAGATACAGAGAGATACAGAGAGAGAGAGAGTAAAACACCAAATAATGCATTCAGAGCAGAATTAGGGCGATACCCGCTAATTATCAAAATCCAGAAAGAGACGTTAAATTCTACAACCACCTAAAAGGAAGCGATTCCCAACCTTCCATAACAAAGCCATCACCTACAGAGAGATTAACCTGGAGAAGAGTAAGCTGGTCCTGGGGCTCTGTTCACAAACAGACCCAACAGAGCCCCAGGACAGCAACACAATTAGACTCAGTGAGCATAATTTTGCTATTGAGAGAGTCCGCCGTGGAAACTGAGCTGCACTTCCTAACCTCCTGCCAAATGTATGACCATATTAGAGACACATATTTCCCTCAGATTTCACAGATCCACAAAAAAATTGAAAACAAATCCAATTTTGATAAAGTCCCTTATCTACTGGGTCAAATACCTCAGTGTTACAATCACAGCAGCAAGATGTGTGACCTGTTGCCACAAGAAAAGGGCAACCAGTGAAGAACAAACACCATTGTAAATATGACCCATATCTATGTTGATTTATTTTCCCTTTTGTACATTAACTATTTGCACATCGTTACAACACTGTATATAGACATAATATTACAGTATTTATTCTTTTGGAACCTTTGTGAGTGTAATGTTTAATGTTAATTTTTTATTGTTTATTTCACTTTTGTTTATTATGTATTTCACTTGCTTTGGCAATGTTAACATATGTTTCCCTTGTCAATAAAGCCCTTTGAATTGACATTGAATTGAGAGAGAGAGAGAGAGAGAGAGAGAGAGAGAGAGAGAGAGCGAGAGAAGAGTGAGAGAGAGTGAGAGACTCAGTGTGTGTGAGAGAGAGAGAGAGAGAGAAGAGTGAGAGAGAGTGAGAGAGTCAGTGTGTGTGAGAGAGAGAGAGAGAGAGAAGAGTGAGAGAGAGTGAGAGAGTCAGTGTGTGTGAGAGAGAGAGAGAGAGAGAGAAGAGTGAGAGAGAGTGAGAGAGTCAGTGTGTGTGTGAGAGAGAGAGAGAGAGAGAGAGAGAGAGAGAGAGAGAGAGAGAGAGAGATGAGAGAGAGTGAGAGAGTCAGTGTGTGTGAGAGAGAGAGAGAGAGAAGAGTGAGAGAGAGTGAGAGAGTCAGTGTGTGTGTGAGAGAGAGAGTTTTTGTGCATGTCTGTTCAATGATGGAGAATCTGAAGTAGCTGAACATCAATGTTTCTGCAGCCTTTGCATGAATGCACAGCTGCTCCATGAACAGTACAATACATTTAAGATCGCAAGTTGGCCCCTGGACTCATGGATTGATTAGAGAGAAAACGAGGGAACAGACACTTTATTCAAAGTAGATCATATTAGGACTGGTTTTGGTTGTTTTGGATACTTACTACCTACCTATTCCTCGTTCATAACACAAATCAAATCAAATCTAATTTTATTTGTCACATACACGTGTTTAGCAGATGTTATTGCAGATGTAGCGAAATGCTTGTGCTTCTAGCTCCGACAGTGCAGTAATATCTAACAATTTCACAACATATACCCAATACACACAAAACTGGTAAGGAATGGAATTTAAGAATATATACATATATGAACAAACAATGACAGAGCGGCATGGATTAAGATACAGTAGAATATTATAGAATATAATACAGTATATATATATGAGATGAGTAGTGCAAGATATGTAAACATTATTAAAGTGACTAGTGTTCCATTTCTTAAAGTGGCCAGTGATTTCAAATAGGCAGCAGCAGCCTCTAATGTGCCAGTGATGGCTATTTAACACACACGTACACACGCAGCACACACACACACACACACACACACACACACACACACACACACACACACACACACACACACACACACACACACACACACACACACACACACACACATGCCCGCAGACACACACACACATCCCCACTAGCACTAAGTCCCTTGTTCCCGGGCATCTCCACCACTTACTCCTCTCATCAGTCAAACGGTTCAGTCCAACACTGCTCTCACTGCCACATAGCACCCTATTCCCATTATAGTGCACTACCCTACAGGCCCTGGTCAAAAGTAGTGCACTATATAGGGAATAGGGTGCAGAAAATAGAAGAGAGAATAAAGTGAAGATGGTTCATTCCAGCGGATTCATTCATTCAGAGAGGCGCTGCTTTGACAGCAGAACTTTCCCTTGACACATGTTATATTGATTTTTTAAATTGGCTGCACATTCAGCTCAACAGATGGGGCACTTCCCTGCTCTACCGAGAGAGAGAGAGAGAGAGAGAGAGAGAGAGAGAGAGAGAGAGAGAGAGAGAGAGAGAGAGAGAGAGAGAGAGAGAGAGAGAGAGAGAGAGAGAGAGAGAGAGAGAGAGAGAGAGAGAGAGAGAGAGAGAGAGAGAGAGAGAGAGAGAGAGAGAGAGAGAGAGAGACAGAGAGAGAGAGATACAGAGAGATACAGAGAGATACAGAGAGAGTAAAACACCAAATAATGCATTCAGAGCAGAATTAGGGCGATACCCGCTAATTATCAAAATCCAGAAAGAGACGTTAAATTCTACAATCACCTAAAAGGAAGCAGAGAGAGAGAGAGAGAGAGAGAGAGAGAAAAAGAGAGAGAAAAAGAGAGAGAGAGAAAGAGAGAGAGAGAGAAAGATATATATATAGAGAGAGAGAGAGAGAAAAAAACTTGTTTCAAAGAATTCTAAAAAATAAATAATGGAAAAGTGGTGTGTGCATATGTATTCACCCCCTTTGCTATGAAGCCCCTAAATAAGATCTGGTGCAACCAATTACCTTCAGAAGTCACATAATTAGTTAAATAAAGTCCACATGTGTGCAATCTAAGTGTCACATGATCTGTCACATGATCTCAGTATATATACACCTGTTCTGAAAGGCCCCAGAGTCTGCAACACCACTAAGCAAGGGGCACCACCAAGCAAGCAGCACCATAAAGACCAAGGAGCAAAGTAGTGGAGAAGTACAGATCAGGGTTGGGTTATAAAAAAAGATCTGAAACGTTGAACGTTGAACATCCCACGGAGCACCATTAAATCCACTTTAAAAAAATGGAAAGAATATGGCACATCAACAAACCTGCCAAGAGAGGGCCGCCCATCAAAACTCACGGACCAGGCAAGGAGGGCATTAATCAGAGAGGCAACAAAGAAACCAAAGATAACCCTGAAGGAGCTGCAAAGCTCCACATCGGAGATTAGAGTATCTGTCCATAGGACCACTTTAAGCTGTACACTCCACAGAGCTGGGCTTTACGGAAGAGTGGCCAGAAAAAAGCCATTGCTGAAAGAAACAAATAAGCAAACATGTTTGGTGTTCGCCAAAAGGCATGTGGGAGACATTTAAATGTCTTGGAATGGCCTAGTCAAAGCCCAGACCTCAATCCAATTGAGAATATTTGGTATGACTTAAAGATTGCTGTACACCAGCGGAACCCATCCAACTTGAAGGAGCTGGAGCAGTTTTGTCTTGAAGAATGGGCAAAAATCCCAGGGGCTAGATGTGCCAAGCTTATAGAGACATACCCCAAGAGACATGCAGCTGTAATTGCTGCAAAAGGTGGCTCTACAAAGTATTGACATGCTGTGTAAATCAAATGATACAAACCCCCCAAAAATCAATTTTAATTCCAGGTTGTAAGGCAACAAAATAGGGAAAATGCCAAGGGGGTGAATACTTTCGCAAGCCACTGTACTTCCATAGGGATTTTTAATGAGCACCATTGTTTGTCTGAGCTGAGGTTGAGTGACTGGTGGGTTGTGTTAACTATCACTGACTCGGATCAGTCCCTTAATTGTTTTATTTCCCTGTTTAACTCTGTTGCCGTACACAATTCTAAGGGTGAAAGACAGATCTAATCCTTGGTTCTCGCATGAGTTTGTCTTTGAAATTACAGGAAATAAATGTAGCTTGGGCTAAGGCTGGACGGACTGATTCTATGTCTGATTGGCTGTCCTTCAGACATTGGAGAAATAGATGTCTATTCTCTGGTTAGAAAACCCTGGCGTTGCAAGCGCCATGCTCTACCAACTGAGCTACACGGGACATTTAAGTCCCATAGATCACTTCACTATTCTCTTTTTGTTTACGAAGCTCTACGACACAAGCTTCCAACTTACCTAACTTCATTGTTGAAGTATAAAAACTTAAGATTCCAAACCCGTTCACAGGGTTGGTTAACTTTTGTGGTTCCTCGGGTCTCCACCGAATTCGATAAATCCGCTTTTAGTTTTAATGCGCTTCACTGCTGGAACAATTTGCAGAACTCGTTACAAATAAGATGTTCTGGTGCCGCTCTGGGAGTTGAGTGTGTTAATTGAGGACCTAGTAGCTGAGGACTGTAACTGTTTTTCATAAATGTTGTGTTTTCTCAGACATTGGTATGAGACCGTAAACATACTGCATTTTAATGAAACTTCATGGCTGTCATCATAACCACACAGTATAAACCTTCATCTGTAGGGCCCAGTCACCGCTATCATCAGCCTTGTGACAGACTCTGGTTAGTGTGTAGTCAGGGGCTGCTTCCCAAAATGACACCCTTTTCTCTGGGCGGCAGGTAGCTTAGTGGTTAAGAGTGTTGTGCCACTAACTGAAAGGTCGCTGGTTCTAATCCCTGAGCCGACTAGGTGAAAAATCTGTCGATGTGCCCTTGAGCAAGGCAAGTAACCCTAATTGCTCTGGATAAGAGCGTCTGCAAAAATAACACAAAAAAAATAAATAGAGTGCACTGCTTTTGACCAGAGCCCATAGGGATTAGGATGCAACCACTGATAGAAGTTCACCTTTTTTTTCCAAACATGTCAGCAAACTCCTGTCAGAGAGTAGACAAACAATGCTTCACGTTGTTGTTTGATAACTCTTCCAGGTTGTATTCTAGGCCTGTATTTATACTGTCGTCTTGTGGAAAACTTTACTTTTCAAAAGCCTCCTCTCCAGCGGGAGCTAACGATTCTGTCTGACAATGAATGTCAGGTTATTATCTGAGACCATCAGGCACTGCAGCAGAAAAAAAAAAAAAACGAACGCTTGATGCTATTTTCAGCTTTCATTGTTAGGGGTAGGAACAAACACACAAAGACACATGAACTGACACACACAACTCCAAACACACAAAGACACATGAACCGACACACACAACTCCAAACACACAAAGACACATGAACTGACACACACAACTCCAAACACACACACAATGTAGCTAGCCTGCCTTATTAAACGTTGTCAGGCATAATTAATCGTTGATGATTAACATAAGTGTGTGTGTGTGTGTGTGTGTGTGTGTGTGTGTGTGTGTGTGTGTGTGTGTGTGTGTGTGTGTGTGTGTGTGTGTGTGTGTGTGTGTGTGTGTGTGTGTGTGTGTGTGCATTTATAATTTTAAGGTCCTCTGCAAAGTTAATGAGGAGAGGCTTGTGAAGAGGACAAGGTCAGAACTTAATTTGTCATCGTTAGTCACTCAGGGCAGACTTGTGTGTACGTCCCAAATTGCACCTTACTCCCTCTATAGTGCACTACTTTATAGTGCCCTATAGACCCAGGTAAAAACTAGTGCACTAAATAGGGAATAGGGTGCCATTTGGGACTCAGTCGGTATTAGCAGGCATCGTAGCGTAAACGTAGCCTTATTATGAAAATTACATTCAGTAACCCTCTCTAGTCCTACAACTAGTCTTACAGTCAGTAACCCTCTCTAGTCCTACCACTAGTCTTACAGTCAGTAACCCTCTCTAGTCCTACCACTAGTCTTACAGTCAGTAACCCTCTCTATTCCAACCACTAGTCTTACAGTCAGTAACCCTCTCTAGTCCTACCACTAGTCTTACAGTCAGTAACCCTACCTCTCTAGTCCTACCACTAGTCTTACAGTCAGTAACCCTCTCTAGTCCTACAACTAGTCTTACAGTCAGTAACCCTCTCTAGTCCTACCACTAGTCTTACAGTCAGTAACCCTCTCTAGTCCTACCACTAGTCTTACAGTCAGTAACCCTACCTCTCTAGTCCTACCACTAGTCTTACAGTCAGTAACCCTCTCTAGTCCTACCACTAGTCTCACAGTCAGTAACCCTCTCTAGTCCTACCACTAGTCTTAAAGTCAGTAACCCTTTCTATTCCAACCACTAGTCTTACAGTCAGTAACCCTCTCTAGTCCTACCACTAGTCTTACAGTCAGTAACCCTACCTCTCTAGTCCTACCACTAGTCTTACAGTCAGTAACCCTCTCTAGTCCTACCACTAGTCTTACAGTCAGTAACCCTCTCTAGTCCTACCACTAGTCTCACAGTCAGTAACCCTCTCTAGTCCTACCACTAGTCTTACAGTCAGTAACCCTCTCTAGTCCTACCACTAGTCTTACAGTCAGTAACCCTCTCTAGTCCTACCACTAGTCTTACAGTCAGTAACCCTCTCTAGTCCTACCACTAGTCTTACAGTCAGTAACCCTCTCTAGTCCTACCACTAGTCTTACAGTCAGAAACCCTCTCTAGTCCTACAACTAGTCTTACAGTCAGTAACCCTCTCTAGTCCTACCACTAGTCTTACAGTCAGTAACCCTCTCTAGTCCTACCACTAGTCTTACAGTCAGTAACCCTCTCTAGTCCTACCACTAGTCTTACAGTCAGTAACCCTCTCTAGTCCTACCACTAGTCTTACAGTCAGTAACCCTCTCTAGTCCTACCACTAGTCTTACAGTCAGTAACCCTCTCTAGTCCTACCACTAGTCTTACAGTCAGTAACCCTTTTTATTTTTTTATTTTATTTTTATTTTATTTCACCTTTATTTAACCAGGTAAGCCAGTTGAGAACAGGTTCTCATTTACAACTGCGACCTGGCCAAGATAAAGCAAAGTAGTGCAATAAAAAACAACACAGAGTTACATATGGGGTAAAAAACATAAAGTCAGAAATACAACAGAAAATATATATACAGTGTGTGCAAATGTAGCAAGTGTCACACTCTGGCTCTGGGGACTTTATATGTTGAGTCAGGGTGTGTAGATTCCGTGTGTTTTTGTGCTGTGTTTTAGTGTCTAGTTGTTCTATGTCTAGGTTGGCCTGAGTGACTCCCAATCAGAGGCAACGAGTGTCAGCTGTTTGCTGGTTGTCTCTGATTGGGAGCCATATTTAAACTGTCGGTTTTCCTTTGTGTTTTGTGGGTTCTTGTTTCAAGTTGGTTGTGTTATACCGTGTACTGTCACGTTTCCGTCTTTTGATGTTTTGTTCGCGTTTCGCTCAATAAATTAGTATGTTTGCCTGCAACGCTGCGCCTTGGTCCTCATCTTTGGTAGACGACCGTGACAGAAGAACCCACCAAAACTGGACCAAGCAGCGAGTCGAGGAGCCATCGCCAGGGAGATCCCTAGCAGATCTCCGTGGCAGCCTCGACTGGGTCAAGCCGAGAGAGGAGCAGAGAGAGTGGACGTGGGAACAATGGAGGAGGAGCCTCGACTGGGTCAAGCCCATTGAGGAGCCGAATAGCGGGAGTTGGAAGCAGAGGAGTGAGAGTTTGGCGAGAATTATAGAGGCCTGGCCCACGGGGAGGAGAGAACCCCAGAAAATGTTTAGGGGGGGCTCACGACGTGGACGACGGGGCAGCAAGAGGCCGCGATGGAGCGGTCCAGCGGGTGTGCAGAGGAGGCCGCCAGGTTAGGGGGGCTACTGGTCACAGAGGAGAGGGAAGGTGTGGAGGCACGGCGAGAGGTACTGGGGTGTGTTACCAGTCCGGTCCGGCCCGTTCCTGATCCCTGCGTAGAGCCAGTGGGGTGTGTCCCCAGTACGGTCCGGCCTGTTCCTGATCCTCGCATCGAGCCTGTGGTGCGTGTTGTCAGCCCGGCCCGGCCTGTTCCTGCTCCCCGCACCGAGCCTATGGTGCGCTTCGTCAGCCCTGTCCGGCCTGTTCCTGCTCCCCGCACAAAGTCTGTGGTGCGTTTCGTCGGCCCTGTCCGGCCCGTTCCTGCTCTCCGCACCAAGTCTGTGGTGCGCGTCGCCAGCCCAGTCCGGCCCATTCCTGCTTCCCGCACCAGGTCTGTGGTGCGTTTCGTCAGCCCTGTCCGGCCTGTTCCTGCTCTCCGCACCAAGTCTGTGGTGCGCGTCGCCAGCCCAGTCCGGCCCATTCCTGCTCCCCGCACCAAGTCTGTGGTGCGTTTCGTCAGCCCTGTCCGGCCCGCTCCGGCGCTCCACACCAGGCCAGTGGTGTGCGTCGTCAGTCCGGTGAGGCCCGTTCCGGCTCCACGCACCAAGCCTGGGGTGCGCATCGTCAGCCAGTTCCGGTCCGTTCCTGCCTCACGCGCCAAGCCAGGGGTGCGCGTCGTCAGTCAGGTGCCTGATCAGGTACTGGTCAGCTGCTCCACAACGGAGCTTAAGCAATCCGCTCCGTCGATGTCCAGTCCTGATCCAGTCAGCGGGGTCAGACCGGACCAGGGGCGCTACGGGAGGATTATGGAGGGGTGGTGGTCAAGCCCGGAGCCGGAGCCGCCTCCGAGGAGGAATGCCCACCCAGCCCTCCCCTGTTTGGGGTTTTGTTGAGGCGCGGTCGCAGTCCGCGCCTTTGGGGGGGGGTACTGTCACACTCTGGCTCTGGGGACTTTATATGTTGAGTCAGGGTGTGTAGATTCCGTGTGTTTTTGTGCTGTGTTTTAGTGTCTAGTTGTTCTATGTCTAGGTTGGCCTGAGTGACTCCCAATCAGAGGCAACGAGTGTCAGCTGTTTGCTGGTTGTCTCTGATTGGGAGCCATATTTAAACTGTCGGTTTTCCTTTGTGTTTTGTGGGTTCTTGTTTCAAGTTGGTTGTGTTATACCGTGTACTGTCACGTTTCCGTCTTTTGTTGTTTTGTTCGCGTTTCGCTCAATAAATTAGTATGTTTGCCTGCAACGCTGCGCCTTGGTCCTCATCTTTGGTAGACGACCGTGACAGCAAGTTATGGAGGTAAGGCAATAAATAGGCTATAGTGCAGAATAATTACAATAGTATTAACACTGGAATGCTAGATGTGCAAGAGATTATGTGCAAATAGAGATACTGGGGTGCAAAAGAGCAAAATAAATAACAATATAGGGATGAGGTAGTTGGGTGGGCTAATTTCAGATGGGCTGTGTACAGGTGCAGTGATCGGTAAGGTGCTCTGACAACTGATGCTTAAAGTTATTGAGGGAGATAAGAGTCTCCAGCTTCAGAGATTTTTGCAATTCGTTCCAGTCATTGGCAGCAGAGAACTGGAAGGAATGGCGGCCAAAGGAGGTGTTGGCTTTGGGAATGACCAGTGAGATATACCTGCTGGAGCGCAGACTACGGGTGGGTGCTGCTATGGTGACCAATGAGCTAAGATAAGGCGGGGATTTGCCTAGCAGTGATTTATAGATGGCCTGGAGCCAGTGGGTTTGACGACGAACATGTAGTGAGGACCAGCCAACAAGAGCGTACAGGTCACAGTGGTGGGTAGTGTATGGGGCTTTGGAGACAAAACGGATGGCACTGTGATAGACTACATCCAATTTGCTGAGTAGAGTGTTGGAGGCTATTTTGTAAATGACATCGCCGAAGTCAAGGATCGGTAGGATAGTCAGTTTTACGAGGGCATGTTTGGCAGCATGAGTGAAGGAGGCTTTGTTGCGAAATAGGAAGCCAATTCTAGATTTAACTTTGGATTGGAGATTCTTTATGTGAGTCTGGAAGTTGAGTTTACAGTCTAACCAGACACCTATGTATTTGTAGTTGTCCACATACTCTAGGTCAGACCCGTCGAGAGTGGTGATTCTAGTCGGGTGGGCGGGTGCCAGCAGCGTTCGATTGAAAAGCATGCATTTAGTTTTACTAGTGTTTAAGAGCAGTTGGAGGCTACTGAAGGATTGTTGTATGGCATTGAAGCTCGTTTGGAGGTTTGTTAACACAGTGTCCAATGAAGGGCCAGATGTATACAAAATGGTGTCGTCTGCGTAGAGGTGGATCTGAGAGTCACCAGCAGCAAGAGCGACATCATTGATATACATGGAGAAAAGTGTCGGCCCAAGAATTGAACCCTGTGGCACCCCCATAGAGACTGCCATAGGTCCAGACAACAGGCCCTCCGATTTGACACACTGAACTCTATCTGAGAAGTAGTTGGTGAACCAGGCGAGGCAGTCATTTGAGAAACCAAGGCTATTTAGTCTGCCAATAAGAATGCGATGGTTGACAGAGTCGAAAGCCTTGGCCAGGTCGATGAAGACGGCTGCACAGTACTGTCTATTATCAATCGCGGTTATAATATCGTTTAGGACCTTGAGCGTGGCTGAAGTGCACCCGTGACCAGCTCGGAAACCGGATTGCATAATGGAGAAGGTACGGTGGTATTCGAAATGGTCGATGATCTGTTTGTTAACTTGGCTTTCGAATACTTTCGAAAGGCAGGGCAGGATGGATATAGGTCTGTAGCAATTTGGATCTAGAGTGTCACCCCCTTTGAAGAGGGGGATGACCGCGGCAGCTTTCCAATCTCTGGGGATCTCAGACGTTATGAAAGAGAGGTTGAACAGACTAGTAATAGGGGTAGCGACAATTTCGGCGGCTAGTTTTAGAAAGAAAGGGTCCAGATTGTCTAGCCCAGCTGATTTGTAGGGGTCCAGATTTTGCAGCGCTTTCAAAACATCAGCTGTCTGAATTTGTGTGAAGGAGAAGCGGGGGGGCATGGGCAAGTTGCAGCAGAGGGTGCAGAGTTGGTGGCCGGGTTAGTGGTAGCCAGATGGAAAGCATGGCCAGCTGTAGCAAAATGCTTGTTGAAATTCTCGATTATTGTAGATTTATCGGTGGTGATAGTGTTTCCTAGCTTCAGTGCAGTGGGCAGCTGGGAGGAAGTGCTCTTATTCTCCATGGACTTTACAGTGTCCCAAAACTTTTTGGAGTTAGTGCTACAGGATGCAAATTTCTGTTTGAAAAAGTTAGCCTTTGCTTTCCTGACTGCTTGTGTATATTGGTTCCTAACTTCCCTGAAAAGTTGCATATCGTGGGGGCTATTTGATGCTAATGCTGTACGCCACAGGATGTTTTTGTGCTGGTCAAGGGCAGTCAAGTCTGAGGAGAACCAGGGGCTATATCGGTTCTTAGTTCTGTATTTTTTGAATGGGGCATGTTTATTTAAGATTGAGAGGAAATTACTTTTAAGGAACAACCAGGCATCCTCTACTGACGGAATGAGATCTATATCCATCCAGGATACCTGGGCCAGGTCAATTAGGAAGGCCTCTCGCTAAAGTGTTTTAGGGAGCGTTTGACAGTGATGAGGGGTGGACGTTTGACCGCGGACCCGTTACGGACGCAGGCAATAAGGCAGTGATCGCTGAGATCCTGGTTGAAGACAGCTGAGGTGTATTTAGAGGGTATGTTAGTCAGGATGATATCTATGAGGGTACCCATGTTTACGGATTTAGGGTTGTACCTGGTAGGTTCGTTGATAATTTGCGTGAGGTTGAGGGCATCTAGCTTGGATTGTAGGATGGCTGGGGTATTAAGCATATCCCAATTTAGGTCACCAAGCAGTACAAACTCTGAGGATAAATGGGGGCAATCAATTCACATATGGTGTCCAGGGCACAGCTGGGGGCTGAGGGGGGTCTGTAGCGCGGCAACAGTGAGAGACTTATTTCTGGAAAGGTGGATTTTTAGAAGTAGAAGCTCAAACTGTTTGGGCACAGACCTGGATAGTATGATAGAGCTCTGCAGGCTATCTCTACAGTAGATTGCAACTCCACCCCCCTTTGGCAGTTCTATCTAGACGGAAAATGTTATAGTTGGGGATGGAAATTTCAGAATTTTTGGTGGCCTTCCTGAGCCAGGATTCAGACACTGCTAGAACATCAGGGTTGGCAGAGTGTGCTAACGCAGTGAATAACTCAAGCTTAGGAAGTAGACTTCTGATATTTATGTGCAAGAAACCAAGACTTTTGCGATTACAGAAGTCATCAAATGATAGCGCCTGGGGAGTAGGAGTGATACTGAGGGCTGCAGGGCCTGGGTTAGCCTCTACATCACCAGAGGAACAGAGGAGGACTAGAATAAGGATACGGCTAAAGGCTTTAAGAACTGGTCTTCTAGTGCGTTGGGTACATAGAATAAAGGGGGCAGATTTCCGGGTGTTATAGAAGAGATTCAGGGCATTATGTACAGACAAGGATATGGAAGGATATGAGTAAAGTGGAGGTAAACCTAAGCGTTGGGTAACAATGAAAGAGATAGCATCGCTAGAGGCATCAATTGAGTCGGTCTCCGCGTGTATAGGGGGAGGGGCAAAGGAGCTATCTAAGGCAGGTTTAGCTAGGCTGGGGGGTCTACAGTGATATAGTACAATTAGAAATAACCGAAACAACAATAAACTAACCATGTTTGGGCTGAGGCTAAACATAAACAGGATGTAGTACCGTAAAAAGGAACAGTCCAGCAGATATCAGCTGTATAGCTGAGTTATCATAAGGTCCGGTGGTGAAGCACTAGTAAGAGGCCACGGCTAGCGTGTGCTAGCGGGCCAGGGCTAGCAGATGGATGGAATCTTCGTAGTTAACGTCGTAACCACATCAGACGATTTCGTCGGCAGACCAGTCGTGTAGGATCGGCGGGGCTCCGTGTCAACACTAGGTGGTCCCGTCCGGTTGACAGAGAGGTAGATAGCCGGGAGATGGGCGATGGTCCTAGCTCAGGATGATTAGCCAGACCACAGCGTCCGTTTAGTTGCAGCTAGCTGGTAGCGATGAATCCGGAGTTAAAGGTCCAGTGATTCAGTGATTCCTGCGGAAAAACTGATATGTTCTGGGTCGATAACGCGCTGTGCAGACTGGCCGAATATCCGGTGATCAATGTCCAGTGATTAAAATTAATCCAGCAGAAAAAATCCAATGTTCTGGGTGAAACACCGCTAGCTGTGGCTAATAGCAAATAGCAAGTAGCTAGTTAGCTGGCTAGCTAGTTTCAACTGGAGATTCTAGATTCTAGATAAAGGTAAGTCAATAATAGAATCCGTTCCACATTGAGTGAGGCGGGTTGCAGGAAAAGTATATCTTGTAGAAGGATGAAAAGTCTGATAGGGAAATATGTACGAAAAATACAGAAAAATAGGGTATTTACAGGCTATTTACAGACATACGATAAAAACACAACTGCACTACTACGCCATCTTGGAACCCTCTCTAGTCCTACCACTAGTCTTACAGTCAGTAACCCTCTCTAGTCCTACCACTAGTCTTACAGTCAGTAACCCTCTCTAGTCCTACAACTAGTCTTACAGTCAGTAACCCTCTCTAGTCCTACCACTAGTCTTACAGTCAGTAACCCTCTCTAGTCCTACCACTAGTCTTACAGTCAGTAACCCTCTCTAGTCCTACCACTAGTCTTACAGTCAGTAACCCTCTCTAGTCCTACCACTAGTCTTACAGTCAGTAACCCTCTCTAGTCCTACCACTAGTCTTACAGTCAGTAACCCTCTCTATTCCAACCACTAGTCTTACAGTCAGTAACCCTCTCTAGTCCTACCACTAGTCTTACAGTCAGTAACCCTACCTCTCTAGTCCTACCACTAGTCTTACAGTCAGTAACCCTACCTCTCTAGTCCTACCACTAGTCTTACAGTCAGTAACCCTCTCTAGTCCTACCACTAGTCTCACAGTCAGTAACCCTCTCTAGTCCTACCACTAGTCTTACAGTCAGTAACCCTCTCTAGTCCTACCACTAGTCTTACAGTCAGTAACCCTCTCTAGTCCTACCACTAGTCTTACAGTCAGTAACCCTCTCTAGTCCTACCACTAGTCTCACAGTCAGTAACCCTCTCTAGTCCTACCACTAGTCTTACAGTCAGTAACCCTCTCTAGTCCTACCACTAGTCTTACAGTCAGTAACCCTCTCTAGTCCTACCACTAGTCTTACAGTCAGTAACCCTCTGTAGTCCTACCACTAGTCTTACAGTCAGTAACCCTCTCTAGTCCTACCACTAGTCTTACAGTCAGTAACCCTCTCTAGTCCTACCACTAGTCTTACAGTCAGTAACCCTCTCTAGTCCTACCACTAGTCT
This sequence comes from Coregonus clupeaformis, assembly GCF_020615455.1. Classification (NCBI taxonomy): domain Eukaryota; kingdom Metazoa; phylum Chordata; class Actinopteri; order Salmoniformes; family Salmonidae; genus Coregonus; species Coregonus clupeaformis. The sequence continues at coordinate 64,260,826 of NC_059208.1, read as the reverse complement.
TACAGTCAGTAACCCTCTCTAGTCCTACCACTAGTCTTACAGTCAGTAACCCTCTCTAGTCCTACCACTAGTCTTACAGTCAGTAACCCTCTCTAGTCCTACCACTAGTCTTACAGTCAGTAACCCTCTCTAGTCCTACCACTAGTCTTACAGTCAGTAACCCTCTCTAGTCCTACCACTAGTCTTACAGTCAGTAATGTCAGGTGATAGCCTATAGGTGTTGATATGGAGGAGAGGAGAGGAGAGGAGAAGGTGATGTCCTATAGGTGTTGATATGGAGGAGAGGAGAGGAGAGGAGAAGGTGATGTCCTATAGGTGTTGATATGGAGGAGAGGAGAGGAGAGGAGAAGGTGATGTCCTATAGGTGTTGATATGGAGGAGAGGAGAGGAGAGGAGAAGGTGATGTCCTATAGGTGTTGATATGGAGGAGAGGAGAGGAGAGGAGAAGGTGATGTCCTATAGGTGTTGATATGGAGGAGAGGAGAGGAGAGGAGAGGAGAGGGTGATGCCCTCAACTGACGTTATAGCAAAACTGTAACAGTAATATCTAATATCTCTAACAGTAATACCTAAAATCTAATATCTCCAACAGTAATAACTAATATCCCTAACAGTAATATCTAATATATCTAACAGTAATACCTATTATCTCTAACAGTAATACCTAATATCTCTAACAGTAATACCTAATATCTCTAACAGTAATACCTAATATCTCCAACAGTAATACCTAATATCTCCAACAGTAATACCTAATATCTCCAACAGTAATACCTAATATCTCCAACAGTAATACCTAATATCTCCAACAGTAATACCTAATATCTTCAACAGTAATACCTAATATCTCCAACAGTAATACCTAATATCTTCAACAGTAATACCTAATATCTCCAACAGTAATACCTAATATCTTCAACAGTAATACCTAATATCTCCAACAGTAATACCTAATATCTTCAACAGTAATACCTAATATCTCCAACAGTAATACCTCATATCTTCAACAGTAATACCTAATATCTCCAACAGTAATACCTAATATCTCCAACAGTAATACCTAATATCTCCAACAGTAATACCTAATATCGCCAACAGTAATACTGAAAAATATAAAAGAACTACACACTCAAATTCAAAATACAAAAATATATAGACAGAAATTAAGAAATGTCAGAATGAGCAATGTCACAGTCCGGAAAATAAAGATGACTCAAAATGGCCAGAAACAAATAACTTTCTTCTGAAACTCGTCAGCCTATTCTTGTTCTGAGAAATGAAGGCTATTCCCATGCGAGAAATTGCAAAGAAAAAGCCAAATCTCAGACTGGCCAATAAAAATAAAAGATTAAGATGGGCAGTCTGAGATATGGCTTTTTCTTTGCAACTCTGCCTAGAAGGTCAGCATCCCGGAGTCGCCGCTTCACTGTTGACGTTGAGACTGGTGTTTTACGAGTACTACTTAATGAAGCTGCCAGTTGAAGACCTGTGAGGCGCCTGTTTCTCAAACCAGACACTCTAATGTATTTGTCCTCTTGCTCAGTTGTGCTCCGGGGCCTCCCACTCCTCTTTCTATTCTGGTTTGAGCTGTTCTGTGAAGGGAGTAGTACACAGCGTTGTACGAGATCTTCAGTTTCTTGGCAATTTCTCGCATGGAATAGCCTTCATTTCTCAGAACAAGAATAGACTGACGAGTTTCAGGAGAAAGTTATTTGTTTCTGGCCATTTTGTGTCTGTAATCGAACCCACAATTGTTGATGCTCCAGATACTCAACTAGTCTCAAGAAGGCACAACAGTTTTCAGCTGTGCTAACATAATTGCAAAAGGGTTTTCTAATGATCAATTAGCCTTTTAAAATGATAAACTTGGATTAGCAAACACAACGTGCTATTGGAACACAGGACTGATATCTACAGGCTAGTCTGCACCTTATAGTCAATATTGTTGCAGCTCTATATTTACTATATTGGCCTTACCTACCAATCCTCTCACCATTGAACATGTCTCCTTAAGTTTCTCTGATGCTTACAAAAGCCTCAGGATAATAATTACTACACATATATAACAGCTCCTCCAAAGGTGTCTGTAGGAAATGTGTTGCTTATCTATGATGGTGTCTGTAGGAAATGTGTTGCTTATCTATGATGGTGTCTGTAGGAAATTTGTTGCTTATCTATGATGGTGTCTGTGAAAATGTGTTGCTTATCTATGATGGTGTCTGTAGGAAATGTGTTGCTTATCTATGATGGTGTCTGTGGAAATGTGTTGCTTATCTATGATGGTGTCTGTGGAAATGTGTTGCTTATCTATGATGGTGTCTGTGGTGGTGTCTGTAGGAAATGTGTTGCTTATCTATGATGGTGTCTGTGGAAATGGGTTTCTTATCTATGATGGTGTATGTAGGAAATATGTGGCTTATCTATGATGGTGTCTGTGGAAATGTGTTGCTTATCTATGATGGTGTCTGTGGAAATGTGTTGGTTATCTATGATGGTGTCTGTAGGAATGTGTTGCTTATCTATGATGGTGTCTGTGGAAATGTGTTGGTTATCTATGATGGTGTCTGTGGAAATGTGTTGGTTATCTATGATGGTGTCTGTGGAAATGTGTTGCTTATCTATGATGGTGTCTGTGGAAATGTGTTGCTTATCTATGATGGTGTATGTGGAAATGTGTTGCTTATCTATGATGGTGTCTGTTGAAATGTGTTGCTTATCTATGATGGTCCCTGTAGGAATGTGTTGCTTATCTATGATGGTGTCTGTGGAAATATGTTGCTTATCTATGATGGTGTCTGTGGAAATGTGTTGCTTATCTATGATGGTGTCTGTGGAAATGTGTTGCTTATCTATGATGGTGTCTGTGGAAATGTGTTGCTTATCTATGATGGTGTTTGTGGAAATGTGTTGGTTATCTATGATGGTGTCTGTGGAAATGTGTTGGTTATCTATGATGGTGTATGTGGAAATGTGTTGCTTATCTATGATGGTGTCTGTGGAAATGTGTTGGTTACCTACAGTGAGGGAAAAAAGTATTTGATCCCCTGCTGATTTTGTACGTTTGCCCACTGACAAAGACATGTTCAGTCTATAATTATAATGGTAGGTTTCTTTGAACAGTGAGAGACAGAATAACAACAACAAAATCCAGAAAAACGCATGTCAAAAATGTTATAAATTGATTTGCATTTTAATGAGGGAAATAAGTATTTGACCCCTCTGAAAAACAAGACTTAGTACTTGGTGGCAAAACCCTTGTTGGCAATCACAGAGGTCAGACGTTTCTTGTAGTTGGCCACCAGGTTTGCACACATCTCAGGACGGATTTTGTTCTACACCTCTTTGCAGATCTTCTCCAAGTCATTAAGGTTTCGAGGCTGACGTTTGGCAACTCGAACCTTCAGCTCCCTCCACAGATTTTCTATGGGATTAAGGTCTGGAGACTGGCTAGGCTGGAGTGACCTTAATGTGCTTCTTCTTGAGCCACTCCTTTGTTGCCTTGGCCGTGTGTTTTGGGTCATTGTCATGCTGGAATACCCATCCACGACCCATTTTCAATGCCCTGTCTGAGGGAAGGAGGTTCTAACCCAAGATTTGACGGTACATGGCCCCGTCCATCGTCCCTTTGATGCGGTGAAATTGTTCTGTCCCCTTAGCAGAAAAACAACCCCAAAGCATAATGTTTCCATCTCCATGTTTGACGGTGGGGATGGTGTTCTTGGGGTCATAGGCAGCATTCCTCCTCCTCCACACACGGCGAGTTGAGTTGATGCCAAAGAGCTTGATTTTGGTCTCATCTGACCACAACATTTTCACCCAGTTCTCCTCTGAATCATTCAGATGTTCATTGGCAAACTTCAGACGGCCCTGTATATGTGCTTTCTTGAGCAGGGGGACCTTGCGGGCGCTGCAGGATTTCAGTCCTTCACGGCGTAGTGTGTTACCAATTGTTTTCTTGGTGACTATGGTCCCAGCTGCCTTGAGATCATTGACAAGATCCTCCCGTGTAGTTCTGGGCTGATTCCTCACCGTTCTCATGATCATTGTAACTCCACGAGGTGAGATCTTGCATGGAGCCCCAGGCCGAGGGAGATTGACAGTTCTTTTGTGTTTCTTCCATTTGCGAATAATCGCACCAACTGTTGTCACCTTCTCACCAAGCTGCTTGGCGATGGTCTTCTAGCCCATTCCAGCCTTGTGTAGGTCTATAATCTTGTCCGTGACATCCTTGGAGAGCTCTTTGGTCTTGGCCATGGTGGAGAGTTTGGAATCTGATTGATTGATTGCTTCTGTGGACAGATGCCTTTTATACAGGTAACAAGCTGAGATTAGGAGCACTCCCTTTAAGAGTGTGCTCCTAATCTCAGCTCGTTACCTGTATAAAAGACACCTGGGAGCCAGAAATCTTTCTGATTGAGAGGGGATCAAATACTTATTTCCCTCATTAAAATGCCAATCAATTTATAACATGTTTGACATGCTTTTTTCTGGATTTTTTTGTTGTTATTCTGTCTCTCACTGTTCAAATAAACCTACCATTAAAATTATAGACTGATAATTTCTTTGTCAGTGGGCAAACGTACAAAATCAGCAGGGGATCAAATACCTTTTTCCATCACTGTATGATGGTGTATGTGGAAATGTGTTGCTTATATATGATGGTGTCTGTAGGAATGTGTTGCTTATCTATGATGGTGTCTGTGGAAATGCATTGCTTATCTATGATGGTGTCTGTGGAAATGTGTTGCTTATCCATGATGGTATCTGTAGGAATGTGTTGCTTATCTATGATGGTGTTTGTGGAAATGTGTTGGTTATCTATGATGGTGTCTGTGGAAATGTTTTGGTTATCTATGATGGTGTCTGTGGAAATGTGTTGCTTATCTATGATGGTGTCTGTGGTGGTGTCTGTAGGAAATGTGTTGCTTATCTATGATGGTGTCTGTGGTGGTGTCTGTGGAAATGTGTTGCTTATCTATGATGGTGTCTGTGGAAATGTGTTGCTTATCTATGATGGTGTCTGTAGGAATGTGTTGCTTATCAATGATGGTGTCTGTGGAAATGTGTTGGTTATCTATGATGGTGTCTGTGGAAATGTGTTGGTTATTTATGATGGTGTCTGTAGAAATGTGTTGCTTATCTATGATGGTGTCTGTGGAAATGTGTTGGTTATCTATGATGGTGTCTGTAGAAATGTGTTGCTTATCTACGATGGTGTCAGTGGAAATGTGTTGCTTATCTATGATGGTGTCTGTGGAAATGTGTTGGTTATCTATGATGGTGTCTGTGGAAATGTGTTGCTTATCTATGATGGTGTCTGTGGAAATGTGTTGCTTATCTATGATGGTGTCTGTGGAAATGTTTTGGTTATCTATGATGGTGTTTGTGGAAATGTGTTGCTTATCTATGATGGTGTCTGTGGAAATGTGTTGCTTATCTATGATTGTGTATGTGGAAATGTTTTGCTTATCTATGATGGTGTCTGTTGAAATGTGTTGCTTATCTATGATGGTCCCTGTAGGAATGTGTTGCTTATCTATGATGGTGTCTGTGGAAATGTGTTGCTTATCTATGATGGTGTCTGTGGAAATGTGTTGCTTATCTATGATGGTGTCTGTGGAAATGTGTTGCTTATCTATGATTGTGTATGTGGAAATGTGTTTGTTATCTATGATGGTGTCTGTTGAAATGTGTTGCTTATCTATGATGGTCCCTGTAGGAATGTGTTGCTTATCTATGATGGTGTCTGTGGAAATGTGTTGCTTATCTATGATGGTGTCTGTGGAAATGTGTTGCTTATCTATGATGGTGTCTGTGGAAATGTGTTGGTTATCTATGATGGTGTATGTGGAAATGTGTTGCTTATCTATGATGGTGTCTGTGGAAATGTGTTGGTTATCTATGATGGTGTTTGTGGAAATGTGTTGGTTATCTATGATGGTGTCTGTGGAAATGTTTTGGTTATCTATGATGGTATATGTGGAAATGTGTTGCTTATCTATGATGGTGTCTGTGGAAATGTTTTGGTTATCTATGATGGTGTATGTGGAAATGTGTTGCTTATCTATGACGGTGTCTGTGGAAATGTGTTGCGTATCTATGATGGTGTCTGTGGTGGTGTCTGTAGGAAATGTGTTGCTTATCTATGATGGTGTCTGTGGAAATGTGTGGCTTATCTATGATGGTGTTCGTAGGAAATGTGTTGCTTATCTATGATGTGTCTGTGGAAATGTGTTGGTTATCTATGATGGTGTTTGTGGAAATGTGTTGGTTATCTATGATGGTGTCTGTGGAAATGTTTTGGTTATCTGTGATGGTGTATGTGGAAATGTGTTGCTTATCTATGACGGTGTCTGTGGAAATGTTTTGGTTATCTATGATGGTGTATGTGGAAATGTGAAGCTTATCTATGATGGTGTCTGTGGTGATGTCTGTAGGAAATGTGTTGCTTATCTATGACGGTGTCTGTGGAAATGTGTTGCTTATCTATGATGGTGTCTGTGGTGGTGTCTGTAGGAAATGTGTTGCTTATCTATGATGGTGTCTGTGGAAATGTGTGGCTTATCTATGATGGTGTCTGTAGGAAATGTGTTGCTTATCTATGATGTGTCTGCGGAAATGTTTTGCTTATCTATTATGGTGTCTGTGGTGGTGTCTGTAGGAAATGTGTTGCTTATCTATGATGGTGTCTGTGGAAATGTGGTGCTTATCTATAATGGTGTCTGTGGAAATGTGTTGCTTATCTATGATGGTGTCTGTGGAAATGTGTTGCTTATCTATGATGGTGTCTGTGGAAATGTGTTGCTTATCTATGATGGTGTCTGTGGAAATGTGTTGCTTATCTATGATGGTGTCTGTGGAAATGTGTTGCTTATCTATGATGGTGTCTGTGGAAATGTGTTGCTTATCTATGATGGTGTTTGTAGGAATGTGTTGCTTATCTATGATGGTGTCTGTGGAAATGTGTTGCTTATCTATGATGGTGTCTGTGGAAATGTGTTGCTTATCTTTGATGTTGTCTCTGGAAATGGGTTGCTTATCTATGATGGTGTCTGTGGGAATGTGTTGGTTATCTATGATGGTGTCTGTGGAAATGTGTTGCTTATCTTTGATGTTGTCTGTGGAAATGTGTTGCTTATCTATGATGGTGTCTGTGGAAATATGTTGCTTATCTATGATGGTGTCTGTGGAAATGTGTTGCTTATCTATGATGGTGTCTGTGGAAATGTGTTGCTTATCTATGATGGTGTCTGTAGGAATGTGTTGCTTATCTATGATGGTGTCTGTGGAAATGTGTTGGTTATCTATGATGGTATCTGTGGAAATGTGTTGCTTATTTATGATGGTGTCTCTAGAAATGTGTTGCTTATCTATGATGGTGTCTGTGGAAATGTATTGGTTATCTATGATGGTGTCTGTAGAAATGTGTTGCTTATCTATGATGGTGTCTGTGGAAATGTGTTGCTTATCTATGATGGTGTCTGTGGAAATGTGTTGGTTATCTATGATGGTGTCTGTGGAAATGTGTTGCTTATCTATGATGGTGTCTGTGGAAATGTGTTGCTTATCTATGATGGTGTCTGTGGAAATGTGTTGGTTATCTATGACGGTGGAAATGTGTTGGTTATCTATGATGGTGTCTGTGGAAATGTGTTGCTTATCTATGATTGTGTCTGCAAGCAATTAGTTGTGCCCACGTTAGCCAGACTGCTATTATGTGTCTAACAAATGTCTGTTCTCAGTGGCAGTTAGTGTCGTCCCAGTACCCTGAATGGGTGATTCCAGCTAATGAACACATTAAGTCCTGACTAATACGTGACAATATGTTGGTAATTGGAAGTAATTTTGCGACTATTAGAATGGAGTGCATGACGTAGAGACTGCAGACTTTTTCTCCAGCGTCTAGACAAATGAACAAGGTGACATTTGAAGAGTGTTATAACTTGTTTTCTATCTCCCATTGGTGCAAATGTGCTCTGGTTTTTATTTTGAAGCCTCTATGAAAAACAATGAAAAACCACTGTTATACATTTTACGTTTTAGTCATTTAGCAGAATGTCAAAGAGAGAGAGTGAAAGTGAGAGGAAGAGAGAAAGAGAGAACGAGAGAGAGAGAGAAAGTGAAAGAGAATGAGATGAGAAAGATAAGTGTTTTTTTAAATGTTCCAGAACTTTCTCCTCTCTAATTAGTGTTGCTAGGCGTTGCTAGGTACTTTAATAAAACAAGAAAGAAAGAGATCTAGCGTCTCTCAGATCTACTATGTATAAAGGATGAAGGATGAGACAGAGCAATTATTGGCTTTCATAAACATCGTTTACGCATCACGCAGGCCTTTGATAATGCATGAGGGTGTTTTTAATGGTGTAGATCAAAGGACATCACATCCTCATTGGTCCACTGTTTACACTGACTGTATTAAATAAATCACATCCCCAGTGGTCCACTGTTTAAACTGACTGTATTACAGTTTTTTCCAACTGCTTACACACGTTTTCAAAACTATGTCTCCTTTTTTCAAAACTCTACACACAATTCCCAAAACTCCACACACAAAATGCAAAATGCCTCACATCTCCTTCAAAATGTAACACTGCATTCAAAATGGCATAAACACATGTCAGAATGAAGCATTTGCATCAAATGGCAAACACTTCTTTCATAATAGTAAATTGTTGGATATACCATGTAAACACTGTTGTTCTAAATCTAAAGCTCTTTGGTCTTTCATAGGCTTATATCTACATTTCAATACAATGTTCTACAGTGAACGTAATCTGCTGAGAGGGGTAACAAGTACACTGTAAACACCAATGCAATGTAGAAACAGAAAATATTTATTAGGCCAAACATTACTGTTGTATACAGTAGCATACAACAAAACCGTAAACATATGTAAACCAAAAGTATATTCTTTAGAATACAGTAAAGAACACAATTGTGTGTGTGGGGTCCCGGTGGGGCAGTCCAGGAATTGGTAGGGCAGTCACCAGTGCTAAGCTACGCTTCATCTCTTCTACGGGCTGGGTCTGGCCACAATACTTCATCCACATCACAAGATACGTTTTCTCTTACCAAACATCGAGGGAAGTATCTCCTAGCATGGCGTATCCAACCTTGGACAGAAGCAACCTCTATGTCCCCATATGCGCCTCCATTGCCTGGAGATGCGGCATGCGGGCATAGGGTTGGCGATCATACACTTACCAGCGCCAGGCTGAGAAGAATTCCTCTATGGGATTTAGAAAAGGTGAATATGGGGGTAGGTACAAAACTACAAACTGTGGATGGTGGCAAACCAGTTTTGGACCAGAACAGCCCGGTGAAAACTAACGTTGTCCCATATAACCACAAATCTAGCAGGCTCCTGATCTGGATCAGGGACAAGCATTGTGTAAATTGCATCCAGAAAAGTGAGCATATGGCCGGTGTTGTAACGGACCCAGTGTGGCATTGTGATGGAGGACCCCGTTTTGAGTGATGGCAGCACACATAGTTATATTACCCCCACACTGTCCAGGGACATTGGTAATTGCCCTCTGACCTATTACATTTCTTCCGCGGCGCCTGGTTTTGGTGAGGTAGAAGCAAACCTCATCCACATAAATAAATGTACATGGGCATCCATCGCCAATACTCTCTGTAACAGACAAAAGGATATACAGATGAGTAAATATGGTATGTCTGAAGTACTGGAAGTAGTGTTGCATACATACCTCTACAAAGTCATGTCGCAGATTCTTGACTCTGTCAGAGTTTCTCTCAAATGGCACCTTGTAAAGTTGTTTCATCGTCACTTGGTGCCATTGGAGGATGCGTTGTATGGTCGACAGGCTTACAGCATTGATGTTGTTAAATATGGTGTCATTATTCAAGATATGCTCTCTTATCTCTCAAATCCTAATTGCATTGTTGGCCAAAACCATATTTATAATTGCAGTCTCTTGTACATCTGTAAACAAGCGTCCTCGTCCTCCATGATGTCTTTGCCTTTTCACTCTGTACAGAATTCAAACACAGTATGTGTTCAGCATAGGAACTGTAAACAATGTACACAAAAATGTAGTACAGCATGATAACCAACCTCATTCATTCAATGCAGTGCAGTAAATGGATGGCTTAGAGTTACAAATGTTTATGCAATACTATGCAGTCATACGTATTTTACAGTACATTACTGTAATGCTAAAATAGTAATTAGATAGTTGCATACCTGTTCTCATTTCTGAAGGTTCGAATTATGGACGCCACTGTAAATCGACTCAATTGGGCTGGACTCTCAGTCCAGCCTCTCTCATGGTCAAACCGTGGTTGATCACATGATCAACAAGTGTTGCCCTAATCTCATCAGAGATGGCTCTCCTTCCTTCTCTTCTTTGCCCTCGTCCTCTTCTTCCTCTTCCTCTTCCTCTTCCTCTTCCTCTTCCTCTTCCTCTTCCTCTTCCTCTACCTCCTACTCCTCCTCTTCCAATTATTCGTCATTGAATTTGTCCTTGTTGTTGTCCCCTGCCTCTCCCTCCTACTCCTCTTGCTCTCTGTCCATTGTTGGCATCCATTGTTCAAAACAGTCCTATACTACAGTAAAGCAGTGATTGGTTAGTGATCAGTTAAGCAATTCGTGTTTGAACATGTGAGGAGAGTGTGTTTGACCTGGTGAATAAGTGTAGCATTTTGATTGGTTGTGTTTGGAAAAGGAAAGCAAGTCACTTCCTGTTAGATTTTTGTGTTTTAGGTAGAGAATTGTGTGTAGTGTTTTGAAAAAAGTGTTTTATGCAATTGACAACTGAGTCAAAGGCTGAGAAATAGCTTATTGTTTTGGAGATTTTGTGTGTAGTTTTGCACTTTGAGTGAGAGGTTTCAAAAATCGTGTGACATGAAAATATTTTGTGTGTAAGCAGTTGGAAAAAACTGTAAATAAATCACATCCCCGGTGGTCCACTGTTTACACTGACTGTATTAAATAAATCACATCCCCAGTGGTCCACTGTTTAAACTGACTGTATTAAATAAATCACATCCCCGGGGGTCCACTGTTTACACTGACTGTATTAAATAAATCACATCCCCAGTGGTCCACTGTTTAAACTGACTGTATTACAGTTTTTCTCAATTGTTTACACACAAATACTGGTACTTGAGACACAATGACCAATTCTGCTAAACTACAAGCACAATTCCTGCTTTACACTCAAATTGCAGTTCTACAACACACTTTTTTTCAAAACACTACACACAAATCTTTGCATTTGGCACAATTTTCATGCAGAAAATCTCTTGTTTTCACAATGAACACACTGCCATTCAAATATGCACACTGACTCATCACATGGGCAAACACCCGTCACACAGTTTTACAATTAGCAATCAGAGCTTTAGCATAAAAGGGCAACAGGTGAGCTCTTCTGTTTTGGAGCAATGGATGCCAACATTGGAAACAGAGGCAGAGCCAGAGGAGTGAGAGTAAGAGGAGGAGGACGGGAAGGACGAGGACGAGGACGAGGAAGGCCAAGGACAGTAATCTCTGATGAGATCCGAGCCACTTTAGTTGATCATGTGGTCAACCATGGTCTAACAATGAGGGAGGCTGGGCAAAGAGTACAGCCAAATTTGAGCAGGTACACTGTAGCATCCATCATCCGGACATTCCGAAATGAGAATAGGTAAGAAATCTACTCTCAATAGAAAATGGCAGTACTGCATATCAATACAGTACTCAATGAGTACAGTAGTACAGTATTGCCTGTGGACTGTTCTGTAGGACTGTAAAAAATAAAGTATGTTTCAAGTATTTGGGAAATGTATTTCTACTTTGTATTTACAGCATTTAACTATTTGTTTGGCAGAACTGAAAGATTACCAATATAAGGTGGTCGGGAACGTGTTCTGTCTCCTGAACAGGAAACTGAAATCATGAACATGGTCCTAGAAAATAACGGCATAACATTACGGCAAATACAAAGAAAAATAATAGAAAACGATGAGATATTTCAAAATATTGATAGGATAAATGTATCAACACTGGACCGTGTCTTGCGCAGAAATAATCTCAGGATGAAGCAGGTCTACAGGGTGCCATTTGAACGCAATTCAGAAAGAATCAAAGAATTGCGATATAACTATGTGCAAGTGAGTCCTATACAATCCCACAATTGATGCATACTCTCAACACTGTATAAATTATACATATTTCAGTATTGTAATCATAATGATTGTGCTTCACAATAGTGACCACTCCATGTCTATTTCTGATATTGTCATGTGTGTTTCAGAGAGTCCTAGTGCTAGAGGTGGCTGCAGTGGAGCACCAGTTCATCTTCATTGATGAGGTTGGATTCAACCTCACAAAAAGACGAAAGAGGGGAAGGAATATCATCGGCCAGCGTGCCATTGTTCAAGTCACTGGCCAGCGCGGAGTGAACATCACAATGTGTGCAGCGATTACCCACCACGGCGTCATCCATCACCATGCTACCCTTGGCCCCTACAACACCGCCCATCTGATCACATTCCTGGACACCCTACACAACACACTCATTCCACCAGATCAGGTAGATGGCCCAGAGCAGCTCAGGTACGTTGTCATTTGGGACAACGTAAGTTTCCACAGGGCTGCTCTGGTTCGTAACTGGTTCACTGCCCACCCACGCTTTTTAGT
>NC_059208.1:64223174-64243174 GCF_020615455.1 Coregonus clupeaformis | reverse complement strand
GCACAAAACCTACGGTGTGCGTCGCCAGCCCAGCCCGGCCTGTTCCTGCTCTACGCACAAAACCTACGGTGTGCGTCGCCAGCCCGACCCGGCCTGTTCCTGCCACTCGCACCAAACCAGGGGTGCGAGTCGCCAGCCTGGTCCAGCCCGTTCCTGCTACTCGCACCAAGCCAAGGGTGCGAGTCGTCAGCCTGGTCCAGCCTGTTCCTGCTACTCGCACCAAGCCAAGGGTGCGAGTCGTCAGCCTGGTCCAGCCGTTCCTGCTACTCGCACCAAGCCAAGGGGTGCGAGTCGTCAGCCTGGTCCAGCCCGTTCCTGCTACTCGCACCAAGCCAGGGTGCGAGTGCGTCGGCCTGGTCCAGCCCGTTCCTGCTACTCGCACCAAGCCAAGGGTGCGAGTCGTCAGCCTGGTTCAGCTCGTCCCTGCTACTCGCACCAAGCCAAGGGTGCGAGCCGTCAGCCTGATCCAGCCCACTCCTGCTACTCGCACCAAGCCAGGGATGCGAGTCGTCAGCCTGGTGAGGCCCGTTCCGGCTCCACGCATCAAGCCTAGGGTGCGTATCGTCAGCCAGGTCCGGTCCGTTCCTGCCTCACGCGCCAAGCCAGGGGTGCGCGTCGTCAGTCCAGATCCTACCAGCTGGGTCAGATCGGACCGGGGCGCTACGGGGGATTGAAGAAGGGTGGTGGTCAAGCCCGAGCCGGAGCCGCCTCCGAGGAGTAATGCCCACCCAGCCCTCCCCTGTTTGGGGGTTTTGAGGCGCGGTCGCAGTCTGCGCCTTTAGGGGGGGGTACTGTCACGCTCTGGCTCCGGGACTTTGTATGTTGAGCCAGGGTGTGTTCGTTTTGTTGTGTTTTGGTTGGGTTGTCTATGTGGTTGTTTCCTTGTTTGGTCGTGTGACTCCCAATCAGTGGTAACGAGTGTCAGCTGTCGGCTCGTTATCTCTGATTGGGAGCCATATTTAAACTGTCTGTGTTCACCTTGTGTTTGTGGGTTTTTGTTCCTGTACAGTCATTGTCACTGTGGACTTTACGATCGTGTTTTGTTTTGTTTCGTGTACTTTACCTATTAAAGTCATGTTCGTATCGCACGCTGCGCCTTGGTCCACTCATTTCGTAGACGATCGTGACAAAACCACAGCAGTAGACATAACAAGATGGCGTCGACAGACATGGTCGCCCTATTTCTAGCGCCTAGACACCTTTTTTTTTATGTGTTATTTCTTACATGATTTGTTCCGAATGTTTCTTGTATTATTACCTACAGACGAAAATAACTTTGGGATATTAGATTGGCGGTCACTAATTTCGACCAGAAATTCGACTTCCCTGAATTGGATCCTTTGTTTGTACTCCCTGAGGCGGTTCCATTCATCCCGTGACAGACGCCGACTCCAGAGAAGAGGAAGAAGTTTTGTATTTACGGTATTTTATGTATTGCCTTGGAATCAACTCCAATTCCAATGTTAGTCCCGTTATAGTTTGTTAAATGGCTTACGGAAAAATAACAAAATGTAGACCCTACTGTATCTTTGTTAAATACGTTAACTTGAACCCATTTGCAGTCCACATTGTTCTAAGTAATTGCTTGGCTTCAATAGCATTCACACTGATATAGGGGCTATAGGCCTACTGTAAATTACATTATGGCTGAGCATGGACATGCCAAACATTGTCAATAAGCAAGATTAAATGAATGATTGATAAGGCCTAAAAAGATAACAGATAATTTGAATCAAATTCTAAACAAAACGAAACAACAACTTGTTTTAAATAGGCTATGTCACAGGCAGCATCATTTCTCCCCGTGGGCATACAATATTAAAACAAAGTAGACTATAGATGGTTTTACGCACATCCAAAATGTTCACAGTAGCTGGACAAAGATCCAATATAAACAGAAAGGGAGAATATCCCCTCACTGTTATACTGCTCCCAAACAGGCCTGTGTTTTATCAACATAATCAGAATTCACACGTCTCCAGAAGTTGCATTGCACGCCACGGACGTCGTCACCATAATACTAGGAAGGTGAATCATTCTAACAAGTTTGGGTTGTAATCAAATTAAATGAAAAACAAGCAATCAGGGTTTTTTTTTTTTTTGAACAGCAACAATAATAAATAAATGTAAAATGTAATGATATCATAAAATCACCAGGATAGAAAAAGACTCTCATTGTTGTTGAACCAGCCTTCCTTATAGTAGGCCTAGGGGAGGGCTTGGGTTTTGAACATATGAAACGGAAAACCAGCAATTTTTACAGGTTACAGATAACTTCTAAATACGAGGTTCACCGGTATTCACCGAAGGTTCTCATCTCTCGTTTCATGATGGGCATGGACACGTAGCCTACATCAAGGAGGGGGTTTAACGCTAGACTCCATACCCTGGCATAACCATGCATTCAGTACATTGCTGGAGCAATTCTGCAAATTACCAACTAGGCATCAAGCCACAACAGTAACACCTCAGCAACTCCGCCACCAGCGACACTTCTTCCCAGCCTACCCTGGTGTCCCGAGAACCTCACTTACCTCATCTGGAGCGCTACGCTAGAGATCCTGGAACCTGCCGGGCGTTTCTCTCCCAGTGCTCACTCATCTTCGAGCTGCAGCCTTCTTCGTTCCCCTCGGACCGCTCGAAGATAGCGTACTTGATAACGCTGATGTCCGGGAGGGCTCTCGCCTGGGCTATGGCGGTGTGGGAGCAACAGTCCACCGTTTGCCTCAGTCTGGAGGAGTTTGTGGCGGAGGTACGAAAAGTGTTTGATTGTCCGGGAAAGAGGCTGCTCGTAAGCAGTGGTCTAAGGCTCTGCATCGCAGTGCTAGCTGTGCCACTAGAGATCCTGGTTCGAATCCAGGCTCTGTCGTATCCTGCCGCGACCGGGAGACCCATGGGGCGGCGCACAATTGGCCCAGCGTCGTCCAGGGTAGGGGAGGGAATGGCCGGCAGGGATGTAGCTCAGTTGGTAAAGCATGGTGTTTGCGGCGGCAGGGTTGTGGGTTCGATTCCCACGGGGGGCCAGTATGAAAAAAAAGATTACGAAAAAAATTAATAATAATAATGTATGCACTAACTGTAAGTCACTCTGGATAAGAGAGTCTGCTAAATGACTAAAATGTAAATGTGAGCTGCTCCAACTACATCAAGACTCCCGAAGTGTGGCAGACTACGCAGTGGATCTTTGCACGTTAGCGGCTGAGAGTGCCAGGAACCCAGAAGCCCTGTTCGACACGTTCCTTCACGGAGTATCAGAGGTGATTAAAGATGATCTCGCAGCCCGGGAGCTGCCCATGGACCTCGACTCCCTCATAGCCTTGACTTGGCTACAGGAATGTAGGAAGGAGATTCCACCGGAGACCAAAGCGATGGAAGGGTACATTGAGGACTCTCTCACTACAGGGATTATGCATCCATCTGCCTCCCTCGCCGGTGCAGGGTTCTTCTTTGTGGAGTAGAAAGACAAGACCCTGCGTCCGTTAATCGACTACCAGGGTCTTAATGACATTGCGGTTAAAAAACTTTACACGCTACCACTCATCTCCTCAGGTTTCGAGCCTCTCCAGGGGGCAGTCATTTTTACCAAGTTGGACCTTTGGAACGCCTACCATCTGGTTCGGATATGGGAAGGACACGAATGGAAGACAGCATTCAACACGGCTAGCGGGCACAACGACTACCTGGTGATGCCGTTCGGACTGACCAACGCTCCGGCAGTGTTCCAGGCCCTGGTTAATGATGTGCTCCGTGACATGTTGAACCGATTTGTCTACGTCCTAATTTATTCCCGGTCAGCTCAAGAGCACGTTAACCCGAGAGGTTCTCCAGCTTCTCCTGGAGAACCAGCTTTTCGTAAAAATGGAGAAATGTGAGTACCATTGCTCCACCAACTCCTTCCTCCAGCAGGGAATATTCAGATGGACCCTGACAAAGTGAGAGTGGTGGTGGATTGGCCTCAACCCACATCCAGAGTACAGCTGCAACGTTTTCCTGGGGTTTGCTCATTTCCACCGTCGTTTCATCTGGGGTTACAGAACCCTTACTTCCCCCGTCTCTGCAATCACCTCTCCCAAGGTTCCGTTCTTATGGTCCCCAGCAGCTGGCCGGGCTTTCTCAGACCTCAAGCAGCGATTCACTTCAGCTCCCATCCTAATCCATCCGGACCCGTCCCGTCAGTTCGTGGTGGAGGTCGACGCCTCGGACGTCGGAGTGGGGGGCTGTCCTTTCCCCAGCGTTCTGCCCAGGACCAGAAGCTGCATCCCTGTGTGGGCAGAAATGAAAAAGCGTGTGCGAGCAAGGAGGCCTACAAACCTGACTCAGTTACACCAGCTCTTTTCAGGAGGAATGGGCCAAAATTCACCCAACTTATTGTGGGAAGCTTGTGGAAGGCTACCCGAAACGTTTGACCCAAGTTAAACAATTTAAAGGCAATGCTACCAAATACTAATTGAGTTTATGTAAACTTCTGACCCACTGGGAAAGACATAAAAGCTGAAATAAATCATTCTCTCTACTATTATTCTGACATTTCACATTCTTAAAATAAAGTGGTGATCCTAATTGACCTAAGACAGGGAATGTTTACTAGGATTAAATGTCAGGAATTGTGAAAAACTGAGTTTAAATGTATTTGTCTAAGGTGTATGTAAACATCCGACTTCAACTGCATATATATATATATGAGGGGCTGTATAGACATTATGGATAGCATGTGGATAGAATATGTAGTATATCTGAAGAATATGTAGGATAGAATAGCATATATACAGCAATAGTTAAATAGGATAGGCCTTGACTAGAATACAGTATATACATAAGAAGTGGGTAAAGCAGTATGTAAACATTATTAAAGTGACCAGTGTTCCAGCCTCTAAGGTGCAGGGTTGAGTAACCAGATGGTAGCCGGCTAGATACAGTGACTAAAGTTCAGGGCAGGGTACTGGGCGGAGGCTATGGTGACTATTTAACAGTCTGACGGCCTTGAGATAGAAGCTGTTTTTCAGTCACTCGGTCCCAGCTTTGATGCACCTGTACTGACCTCACTTTCTGGATGGTAGCGGGGTGAACAGGCCGTGGCTCGGGTGGCTGATGTCCTTGATGATCTTCTTGGCCTTCCTGTGACATTGAGTGATGTAGATGTCCTGGAGGGCAGGCAGTATGCCCCTGGTGATGTCCCTGGTGATGCGTTGGGCAAACCGCACCACCCTCTGGACAGCCCTGCTATTGCGGACGGTGCAGGCGCCGCACCAGGCAATGAAACAAGCCGACAGGATGCTCTCGATGGTGCATCTGTAAAAGTTTGTGAAGTTCTTAGGAGCCAAGCCACAATTTTTCAGCCTCCTGAGTTTGAAAAGGCGCTGTTGCGCCTTCTTCACCATGCTGTCTGTGTGGGTGGACCACTTCAGATTGTCAGTGATGTGTACGCCGAGGAACTTGAAGCTTTTCACCTTCTCCAATGCGGCCCCATTGATGTGGATGTTGGCGTGCTCCCTCTGCTGTCTCCTGAAGTCCACGATTAGCTCCTTCATTTTGTTGATGTTGAGGGAGAGGGTATTTTCCTGGCAACACTCCGCCAGGGCCTTCACCTCCTCCCTGTAGGCGGTCTCGACATTGTTGGTAATCAGGCCCACCACTGTTGTGTAGTCTGCCAACTTGATGATTGAGTTGAAGACGTGCGTGGCTGAGCAAGCACCCTTGTGGGGCCCCTGTGTTTAGGATCAGCGACGTGGAGGTGTTGTTGCTTACCTTCACCACCTGGGGGCGGCCCGTCAGGAAGTACAGGACCCAGTTGCACAGGACGGGCTTCAGACCCAGGACCTCAAGCTTAATGATAAGCTTGGAGGGTACTATGGTGTTGAAGGCTGAGCTATAGTCAATGAACAGCATTCTGACGTAGGCATTCCTCTTAATCCTAAAATCATCATGCGCAATGCCAAGCGTCGGCTGGAGTGGTGTAACGCTCGCCGCCATTGGACTCTTGTGCAGTGGAAACGCGTTCTCTGGAGTGATGAATTTCACTTCACCATCTGACAGTGCGATGGACGAATCTGGGTTTGGCGGATGCCAGGAGAACGCTACCTGCCCCAATGCATATTGCCAACTGTAAAGTTTGGTGGAGGAGGAATATTGGTCTGCGACTGTTTTTCATGGTTTGGGCTAGGCCCCTCAGTTCCAGTGAAGGGTAATCTTAACGCTACAGCATACAATCACATTCTAGACGATTCTGTTCTTCCAACTTTGTGGCAAGAGTTTGGGGAAGGCCCTTTCCTGTTTCAGCATGACAATGCCCCCGTGCACAAAGCGAGGTCCATTCAGAAATGGTTTGTCGAGATCGGTGTCGACTGGCCTAAACAAAGCCCTGACTTCAACCCCATCGAACACCTTTGGGATGAATTGGAACGCCGACTGTGAGCCAGGCCTAATTTCCCAACATCAGTGCCCGACTTCACTAATGCTCTTGTGGCTGAATGGAAGCAAGTCCCTGCAGCAATGTTCCAACATCTAGTGGAAAGCCTTCCTAGAAGAGTGGAGGCTGTTATAGCAGCAAAGGGGGGACAAACTCCATATTAATGCCTATGATTTTGGAATGAGATGTTCGACGAGCAGGTGTCCACATACTTTTGTACGTCTCGTGTCTGAGCCGTTGAATTGCGACTCCACTTTGTCTCTGTACTGATGTTTTGCCTGTTTGATTGATGTTTGATTTCCTTTCAGAAGGGCATAATTGGACTGTTTGTACTCAGCCATATTCCAAGTTGCCTTGCTGTCATTAAATGCGGTGATTCGCACTTTGAGTTTTGCGCGAATACTGCCAACTTAGCTGAATAAAATAGAAAGGATATTTTTCCCATTCCGGAGCGAGTACACATATAAAGTGGCTATGTTGAGCGTAAAAGTGATAATTTGAAACAGGTCCTACAGTATATGAATATAATTGAACTTAGCTGAATAAAATAGAAATTATATTTTTCCCATTCTGGAGCGAGTGTGCGTATGAAGTGGCTATGTTGACCGTAAAAGGGATAATTTGAAACAGTTCCTATACACTAGATTTAGAGTTATTTGGCAACTTTAGTTGTGAATGATACAAACCATAGAATGACTCAGAAATCAAAACATATGGGCTGCATGGTGTGACTATAGGCTATTGATGATTCGATCCCCGGGACCACCCATACACAAAAATGTATGCACGCATGACTGTAAGTCGCTTTGGATAAAAGCGTCTGCTAAATGGCATATTATTTATATTATTATTATATGATTTGAGAAAGTAGCAAAATGTCACGCCCTGATGTAGAGAACTCTTGTTGGTTGGGTCAGGGTGTGAGTTTCTGTTGAGTTCTATGTTATTGTATTTCTATGTTGTAGATCTAGTTTGATATTTCTATGTTTGGCCGGGTGTGATTCCCAATCAGAGGCAGCTGTCGCTCGTTGTCTCTGATTGGGGATCATACTTAGGTAGCCTGGTTGCCTACCTTAGTTGTGGGATCTTGACTCGTGTTTGGCGTGTTAGTGTGTAGCCATTGTTTGAGCGTCGCATTTTGTTGTTTTGTTATTTTGTCAAGTGTTTATTCGTCTTAATAAACATGTACGCATACCACGCTGCACCTTGGTCTGACCCATCTCTCAACGATCGTGATCGTTCCTTGCCTCAGTCTGCACAGCTGTTCTTCCAGTGATCATATTTTCACCCATCAGACTATTCTCAATTTAATCTTGTCTTTACTAATATGTAACATTAGTTTAGCTTTAGGATGGCCCGTTATCAAATGGGCAGGAACAGGGGCAGGGGAGAAAAGACATGTCATCTGAATGCACTCGAATAGTGAATGGAGGCCGAGCGCTTTCCAGCCGGTCCGTTTTTTCAAAGATGCCTGGTAGGCTACTTCGGTTTTGTAGCAGAGCTGTGCTTAATATGAGCAGCTGAGAAATAAATATAAGATCACTTATTTCACTCCACGCATTAACAACTGTTTGAGGGCTCCCGAGTGGCACAACGGTCTAAGGCACTGCATCTCAGTGCTCGAGGCGTCACTACAGACCACCTGGTTCGATTCCAGGCTGTATCACAACCGGCCGTGACAGCTACCCAGTACTCTGTATGCCATGGGCTCTCCAACCCTGTTCCTCCAGCTACCCAGTACTCTGTATGCCATGGGCTCTCCAACCCTGTTCCTCCAGCTACCCAGTACTCTGTATGCCATGGGCTCTCCAACCCTGTTCCTCCAGCTACCCAGTACTCTGTATGCCATGGGCTCTCCAACCCTGTTCCTCCAGCTACCCAGTACTCTGTATGCCATGGGCTCTCCAACCCTGTTCCTCCAGATACCCAGTACTCTGTATGCCATGGGCTCTCCAACCCTGTTCCTCCAGCTACCCAGTACTCTGTATGCCATGGGCTCTCCAACCCTGTTCCTCCAGCTACCCAGTACTCTGTATGCCATGGGCTCCCCAACCCTGTTCCTCCAGCTACCCAGTACTCTGTATGCCATGGGCTCTCCAACCCTGTTCCTCCAGCTACCCAGTACTCTGTATGCCATGGGCTCTCCAACCCTGTTCCTGCAGCTACCCAGTACTCTGTATGCCATGGGCTCTCCAACCCTGTTCCTCCAGCTACCCAGTACTCTGTATGCCATGGGCTCTCCAACCCTGTTCCTCCAGCTACCCAGTACTCTGTATGCCATGGGCTCTCCAACCCTGTTCCTGCATGCTCTAGCTGCCTGACAGGTGATATTCTGCCCAAACTATACGTTCTCTCCCAGACTCATGGATAGAAAGTTTGGAGCATAGCATAAGGTAACCAGTTCATCCGGTATGCATAATAACACAGTCCACAATCAAAGACGATTATTTTAATTTTAATTTTGGAGTATAGGTTAGACCAATTATGTACCAAAGACCTCTTAAATCAGTTATATTTTATGTTTTTCTGCCATGTGTAGTATGCAGTTGGCTATGTATTGCATAAGGCACAATCATTATTTTTATTCAGTTAATTTTTCGGGCTCATAAGCTTATGCATATGGGGGTTTTGAATTAATCAGCACCTTAGAAAGTGCTGTCCATTTCGTTGTGTCAGTCTTTGAAGACCATGTTTTACACTCAGTTTCAACCTGCTGGTGAAAATGTTTCTTTAAATTGATCATCACAGTGAGGTGAGTTTTAAAAGCCGGATACTGTTTGATAAGTGTTTGATGTGATTTTCGATTGCATTTGCATTGATGTCAGAGTGGTTAGAGGCACAATAGAGCCCTGAGTACCAGGCCATTAGGACCTGATGGTAGCTAGCATGTTGGCTAGTACCAAAGCATGTCCAGAGTGCATAACAGGAGATTACCGTGACTCAACGGTCACGTGGAATTTTACTGCAGTCATGACTCAAGGACTGCCGGTGTGGCGGTAATACGGTCACCGCAACAGCCCTAGACGGGGACAGTATATCCGGAGAGAGCCATGATTCCGTGAAACAGAGTATGTTACAGTCCCCGATGTCTCTCTGGAAGGAGACCCTCGTCCTGAGCTTGTATTCTTCATTGTCCAGGAGTAATATACTCGGAAGCGGTGGCTGGTATGCACGCCTCCAGAGTCGGAATAAAAGTCCACTCCGAATACCTCTTCTCTGCCGGTGGCATCATGAAGCAGCGTCTGGGATAAGTGGAATTGCCTTGGGGGTGTACGAACAAAGGATCTAATTCAGTAAAGTCATATTTCTGGTCAAAATGCTGGTGACTTAAAACTACTCTAGTATCCCAAAGTTATTTCCAGCTGAATGTAATAATGCAAAAAACGTTCTGAGCTAATAATGTGGGAAATAACACCCCAATAAAATCCTAAATATTGGAAAGTTGCTTACATTTACATTTTAGCAGACGCTCTTATCCAGAGAGACTTACAGTTAGTGAGTGCATACATTATTTTTAATACATGCCCCACGTGGGAATCGAACCCACAACCCTGGCGCTACAAACGCCATGCTCTACCAACTGAGCTACATCCCTGCCGGCCATTCCCTCCCCTACCCTGAGCCAATTGTGCACCACCCCATGGGTCTCCCGGTCGCGGCCGGCTACGACAGAGCCTGGATCCGAACCAGGATCTCTAGTGGCACAGCTAGCACTGCGATGCAGTGCCTTAGACCACTGCGCCACTCGGGAGACATGGAAGGGAGACGCCGCTTAGGAGCCAGGAACCAGCCGACCATGTCTATCAGCGCCATCTTGCTTTTTGTGTGTGTCACTTCATGTTTAGACCAGCAGTATCGGCCCAGTCCATGCAGGTTTCGGCCCAGTCCATGCAGGTGTTCACGTTGAAAACTGTCTGTGTGTTTTTTCTATCAGTACCGATCCGTAACATGCATTCATGCTGTGAACTGAGAGAGAGAAAGTCTGTGTGTGCGCTGCGCTTACGTCTGTGCGCGTGTTTGTGCTCTCTTGTCCGCACAGGTGTCTGTGAAATCAGCAGACTGGTCCATAAACTTCATCACCCTGAGATCAACCGATGCTTGAAGTACACTTTGGTGAAGGATCTCCATAACACGCACACACACACATGCACACACACACACGCACACACACACACACACACACACACACACACACACACACACACACACACACTGAGGTTCCATCACATTGTCGGTAATTACGTCTGGACGTGTCCCCTTAAGGGGGGTTTGAATGTTCCAGATTTCATTAAGAACAGAGGCTCTATCAGGGAAACAACCCAATTACTTCAATAGCAGCTTCCATTTGACCTGTTCACAGTTCATAGTTCACAGTTCATAGTTCACAGTTCATAGTTGTTAGAGTGGAGAGCCACTTGGCACCTGAAGTCCCCCCCCCCCAAAAAAAAGATGGCGGCGCTGAGCAGGATGCGCGTCTTACCGGTTCCTGTTCGACTTTGCTTTTTTTTGTGGCTATTTTTGAGTTAAATATGACTTTGTTTGCTCAGAATGTTTTGTGCAATCATTTCCTACGGAGACCAATCATGAATCAGAAGCCACACACTGACCTCTCAGCCTCCCAGATCTGTTATTAAACTATATTCAAAAAATGGTGTATACCTTCTACTTGTTGGTGCTGACCAAGATGACCGAAGGCAACGCCGGCTACGAAGAAGAGGATGTAAAAGGAGACTCCAAGCTGAAACAAACTTTTACAGATGCACCATCGAGAGCATCCTGTTGGCTGAAAATCAGAGAAACATAAAACATTACATTTACATTTTAGTCATTTAGCAGACGCTCTTATCCAGAGCGACTTACAGTTAGTGAATACCTTTTTATTTTTATTTTTTTTACAACCCTGGCGTTGCAAACGCCATGCTCTATCAACTGAGCTACATCCCTGCCGGCCATTCCCTCCCCTACCCTGGGCCAATTGTGCGCCGCCCATGAGTCTCCCGGTCGCGGCCGGCTGGGATGTAGCTCAGTTGATAGAGCATGGCGTTTGCAAGGCCAGGGTTGTAAAAAATAGACTATAGACTATAACGTAAAAAAAAAAAAAAAAAAGCAGTATTCATCAAAGAAAGGACATGTCCAGACGTAATTAATGACGATGTGATGGAACATCAGTGTGTGTGTGTGTGTGTGTGTGTGTGTTTGTGTGTGTGTGTGTGTGTGTGTGTGTTTGTGTGTGTGTGTGTGTGTGTGTGTGTGTGTGTTTGTGTTTGTGTGTGTGTGTGTGTGTGTGTGTGTGTGTGTGTGTGTGTGTGTGTGTGTGTGTGTGTGTGTGTGTGTGTGTGTGTGTGTGTGTGTGTGTGTGTGTGTGTCTAACAAGCTGTTTATTTGGCGTGCATGCAGCCTTCCCAACTGTCGGCATACCGGTATCTGCCAAAATTAAAGGAAACTCTTGAGTAAACAAGGGATACAAAGGATATGGTGTGGTGTTGGGTGCATTTTCCTGGCATGGTTTAGGTCCACTTGTAGAATCTATGCCAAGGCGCATTGACGCTGTTCTGGCAGCTCGTGGTGGCCCAACACCCTTTTAAGACACTTTATGTTGGTGTTTCCTTTATTTTGGCAGATTTGCAATACCTCGATTTGGCGCACGCAATTTCCAAAAAACGCAGGCGACCAAATTACCACATCATCGGCCTCCCAGGAATCATGTGTATCCCCTGTCGCAGGCTGAAACGGAGGCGATGGAGACATACGTCTCTGAGTCACTGCTCCAGGGGTTCATACGTCCCTCCACGTCGCCCGCCTTCTTGAGTTTATTTTTTGTGAAGAAGAAAGACGGAGGTCTGCGCCCTTGCATTGATTACCGAGCACTGAACAAGGGGACAATTCGTTATAGTTATCCTCTACCCCTCATTCCATCTGTGATCGAGTCAATGCATGGGGCGCGCTTCTTCACCAAATTAGATCTCCGGAGTGAATACAACCTGGTGCGTGTCCGAGAGGGGGCCAGTGGAAGACAGCATTCAGCCGAACCACGGGGCATTAAGATTACCTGGTGATGCGGTTCAGTTTGATGAACGCTCCATCAGTCTTCCAGTCCTTTGTGAACGTCCTTTAAAAAACATTATAGTCTATTGATTTATAGTTTTTTACTTTCTCAAAACAATAGTTGTCTGCCTCATGGTTCAGCTGTCAGAGATTTGAGCGATAAATGCATCAGGGCTTATACAGTGAAGGGAAAAAAGTATTTGATCCCCTGCTGATTTTGTACGTTTGCCCACTGACAAAGAAATTATCAGTCTATAATTTTAATTGCAGCTTTATTTGAACAGTGAGAGACAGAATAACAACAAAAAAAATCCAGAAAAACGCATGTCAAAAATGTTATAAATTGATCAAGTTTCAGGATGCTCTCGATGGCGCAGTGGTAGTATTTCTTCAACCGCTTTAGGAAGTAGAGACGCTGTTGCTCCCTATTGACAAGAGTGGTGGTGTTGTTGATCCATGACAAGCCCTCGGTGATGTGGACGCTAATCTTTTGAATATCAAACAGGGAGAGTTGTTAGTGAATGATGTAGTTTGGGGCTATCACAGCGCTATATCTCTATCTTATTCATCCATAGGGAAATCAGCGGTAGGAGATGAGTAATTGGCTACATGAGTTACTAATCTCAGACTGAGTGTGTGTCAGAGTGTTCATTGTCCTGGCCTTCAGAGGGAGGAACAGCATCACACTGTTCACTGTCCTGGCCTTCAGAGGGAGGAACAGCATCACACTATTCACTGTCCTGGCCTTCAGAGGGAGGAACAGCATCACACTATTCACTGTCCTGGCCTTCAGAGGGAGGAACAGCATCACACTGTTCACTGTCCTGGCCTTCAGAGGGAGGAACAGCATCACACTGTTCACTGTCCTGGCCTTCAGAGGGAGTAACAGCATCACACTGTTCACTGTCCTGGCCTTCAGAGGGAGGAACAGCATCACACTGTTCACTGTCCTGGCCTTCAGAGGGAGTACCAGCATCACACTGTTCACTGTCCTGGCCTTCAGAGGGAGGAACAGCATCACACTGTTCACTGTCCTGGCCTTCAGAGGGAGGAACAGCATCACACTGTTCACTGACCTGGCCTTCAGAGGGAGGAACAGCATCACACTGTTCACTGTCCTGGCCTTCAGAGGGAGGAACAGCATCACACTGTTCACTGTCCTGGCCTTCAGAGGGAGGAACAGCATCACACTGTTCACTGTCCTGGCCTTCAGAGGGAGGAACAGCATCACACTGTTCACTGTCCTGGCCTTCAGAGGGAGGAACAGCATCACACTGTTCACTGACCTGGCCTTCAGAGGGAGGAACAGCATCACACTGTTCACTGTCCTGGCCTTCAGAGGGAGTAACAGCATCACACTGTTCACTGTCCTGGCCTTCAGAGGGAGGAACAGCATCACACTATTCACTGTCCTGGCCTTCAGAGGGAGGAACAGCATCACACTGTTCACTGTCCTGGATTCAGAGGGAGGAACAGCATCACACTGTTCACTGTCCTGGCCTTCAGAGGGAGTAACAGCATCACACTGTTCACTGTCCTGGCCTTCAGAGGGAGGAACAGCATCACACTGTTCACTGTCCTGGCCTTCAGAGGGAGTAACAGCATCACACTATTCACTGTCCTGGCCTTCAGAGGGAGGAACAGCATCACACTGTTCACTGTCCTGGCCTTCAGAGGGAGGAACATCATCACACTATTCACTGTCCTGGCCTTCAGAGGGAGGAACAGCATCACACTGTTCACTGTCCTGTCCTGCATTGGGAGGAACAGCATCACACTGTTCACTGTCCTGGCCTTCAGAGGGAGGAACAGCATCACACTGTTCACTGTCCTGGCCTTCAGAGGGAGGAACAGCATCACACTGTTCACTGTCCTGGCCTTCAGAGGGAGGAACAGCATCACACTATTCACTGTCCTGGCCTTCAGAGGGAGGAACAGCATCACACTGTTCACTGTCCTGGCCTGCATTGGGAGGAACAGCATCACACTGTTCACTGTCCTGGCCTTCAGAGGGAGGAACAGCATCACACTGTTCACTGTCCTGGCCTTCAGAGGGAGGAACAGCATCACACTGTTCACTGTCCTGGCCTTCAGAGGGAGGAACAGCATCACACTGTTCACTGTCCTGGCCTTCAGAGGGAGGAACAGCATCACACTGTTCACTGTCCTGGCCTTCAGAGGGGAGGAACAGCATCACACTGTTCACTGTCCTGGCCTTCAGAGGGAGGAACAGCATCACACTGTTCACTGTCCTGGCCTTCAGAGGGAGGAACAGCATCACACTGTTCACTGTCCTGGCCTTCAGAGGGAGGAACAGCATCACACTGTTCACTGTCCTGGCCTGCATTGGGAGGAACAGCATCACACTATTCACTGTCCTGGCCTTCAGAGGGAGGAACAGCATCACACTGTTCACTGACCTGGCCTTCAGAGGGAGGAACAGCATCACACTGTTCACTGACCTGGCCTGCATTGGGCGGAACAGCATCACATTGTTCACTGTCCTGGCCTTCAGAGGGAGGAACAGCATCACACTGTTCACTGTCCTGGCCTGCATTGGGAGGAACAGCATCACACTGTTCACTGTCCTGGCCTTCAGAGGGAGGAACAGCATCAGATTACAGTGCCTGTAATCTGGTTCAGGTTATTAATCAACCTACCAGGGTGTTTACAAACACTACAGGAACAAGATCATCCACATGTATCGATCACATTTTTACTAATACTGTAGAACTTTGTTCTAAAGCTGTATCCGTACCCATTGGATGCAGTGATCACAATATAGTGGCTATATCCAGGAAAGCCAAAGTTCCAACAGCTGGACCTAAAATAGTGTATAAGAGATCATACAAAAGATTTTGCTGTGACTCTTATGTGGATGAGGTTAAAAAAATATTTGTTGGTCTGATGTGATTAATAAGGAGCATCCAGATGCTGCACTTGATGAATTTATGAAATTGCTTCTTCCAATTATTGATAAACATGCACCGGTTAAGAAACTGACTGTTAGATCTGTTAAGGATCCATGGATTGATGAGGAATTGAAAAACTGTATGGTTGAAAGAGACGGGGCAAAAGTATTGGCTAATAAGTCTGGCTGCACATCTGACTGGCTGACTTACTGCAAATTGAGAAATTATGTGACTAAACTCAACAAGAAGAAGAATAAACTGTATTATGAATCCAAGATCAATGATATAAAGAATTATGGAAATAAACTTTGGAGTACTTTAAATGAAATTATGGGTAGAAAGACAAATTCAACTCCATCTTTCATCGAATCAGATGGCTTATTCGTCACAAAACCATTTGATATTGCCAATTATTTCAATGATTACTTCATTGGCAAAGTGGGCAAACTTAGGCAGGAAATGCCAACAATGAACAATGAGCCATCGTATTCATGCATAAAAAAACAAATAATGAAAGAAAAGCATTGCAAGTTTGAATTTTGTAAAGTTAGTGTGGGAGAGGTGGGAAAATTATTGTTATCGAACAATAATGACAAACCTCCTGGCATTGACAACTTAGATGGAAAGCTACTGAGGATGGTAGCTCTACTCTCCTATCTGTCATATCTTTAATCTGAGCCTAGAGGAAAGTCTTTGTACTCAGGCCCTCTACTCTTTTCTATTTTTACCAATGACCTGCCACTTGCATTAAACAAAGCATGTGTGTCCATATATACTGATGATTCAACCATATACGCATCAGCAACCACAGCTAATGAAGTCACTGAAACACTTAACAAAGAGTTGCAGTCTGTTTTGGAATGGGATGGCCACTAATAAACTGGTCCTGAACATCTCTAAATCTAAGAGCATTGTTCAAATGATTCCTAAGTTCTAGACCTCAGCTGAATCTGGCAATGAAGGGTGTGGCTGTTGAACAAGTTGAGGAGACTAAATTACTTGGCGTTACCTTAGATTGTAAACGATCACAGTCAAAACATATAGGTTCAATGGTTGTAAAGATGGGGAGAGGTCTGTCCGTAATAAAGAGACACTCTGCTTTTTTGACACCACACCCCAAAAAGCAAGTTCTGCAGGCTCTAGTTTTGTCTAATCTTGATTATTGTCCAGTCATGTGGTCCAATGCTGCAAGGCAAGACCTAGTTAAGCTGCAGCTGGCCCAAAACAGAGCGGCACGTCTTGCTCTTCATTGTAATCAGAGGGCTGATATAAATACTATGCATGCCATTCTCTCTTGGCTAAGAGTTGAGGAGAGACTGACTGCATCACTTTTCTTTTTATAAGAAACATTAATGTGTTTAAAAGCCCAAATTGTTTGCGTAGTCAACTTACACAAAGCTCTGACACACACACTTACCCCACCAGACATGCCACCAGGGGTCTTTTCTCAGTCCCCAAATCCAGAACAAATTCAAGAAAGCGTACACTATTATATAGAACCATTATTGCATGGAACTCCGTTCCATCTCATATTGCTCAAATAAACAGCAAACCTTGTTTCAAAAAACAGATAAAACAACACCTCACGCACCACGCCTCTCCCATATTTGACCTAGATAGTTTGTGTGTATGTATTGATGTGTAGGCTACTTGTGCCTTTAAAAAAAATGTATGTAGTTCTGTCCTTGAGCTGTTCTTGTCTATTAGTGTACTGTATCATGTCATGTTTCATGTTTTGTGTGGACCCCAGGAAGAGTAGCTGCTGCTTTTGCAACAGCTAATGGTGATCCTATTAAAATATAAAATACCAAATCACACTGTTCACTGTCCTGGCTACTATAACATCCTCCTGATCTAGCTGAAACTGGTTTTGAACTCACAGGGACAGCAGCTTAGCATGATAACAGCTGTTAGCCTTCAGCTCGACAAGCTAATTGTATTATTTTAAAGTGATCAGAGCTTCAAACATCTTAGCCACTTGAATTCTGATATTTAGAGCCCATGCCAGGAGAGTCTGTGATAAGAGATTGGAAACCTTGCTACCTCATTGAGTCGCTCTGGGTAAAAGTTAGGCTCAGGTTACCTTCTTCAAAATCCTAACCATAACCATTAGAGCGAAAAACACAACATTGACCCTAGATCAGTGTATAGGAGCAACTTCATCCTACCCTTGCTAGGTCAGCGAGGTACAAGAATAAAGAGATCCTATTGGTGTAGATGTCTGGCAAATGGAGGAAGTGGATGAAATCCAATATGGTCGTGGCTCAGGGGCCTGAACACAGATGGATGTGTTTAAATGTGGTAAAGATCGCCCAGAAGCCAATAATAATAATAATAATAATAATAATATGCCATTTAGCAGACGCTTTTATCCAAAGCGACTTACAGTCATGCGTGCATACATTTTTTTTTTTTTTTTGTGTAAAAAATCCCTGGCCTTCTGACAGTATCCCTGGCCTTCTGACAGTAAGTCAATAGAATGAATGCATCTCTTTAAACGAGGTAGCTGAGGGAGCCGCCAGCCTCCAGGCACTGTGTTGAATGGCGTCCAATATGTTACCACTGTAATACAAAAGCATAGGAGAAGGGACTGAAATGTAAAAACGGTAGAATGTAGTAGAGAATTCCATTCAGTTTTGGGTTGAGCAGAATACATGTTCTAGAACGGTAAATAATGGAATAATATTGCAGAACAGAAGAGAATAGAACCATAGAGTTAAAAAGGTTTGCCAGCAGCATACCATCCTGCATCCCACTGCTGGCTTGCCTCTGAAGCTAATCATGGTTGGTCCTGGACAGGAGACCAGATGCTGCTGGAAGTAGTGTCCTGACTCTCTGTGGCCACTAAAGATCCCATGGCACTTAATCGTAAGAGTAGGGGGTGTTATCTCCGGTGTTCTGGCTAAATTCCCAATCTGGCCCTCAAACCATCATGGCCACCTAATCATCCTCAGCTTCCAATTGGCTCATTCATCCCCCCTCCTCCCCTCCTGTAACTCTTCCCCAGGTTTTTGCTGTAAATGAGAATCTCAGTCAACTGACCTGGTTATATCAGAAAAAATCAAATACAGTGTACTAACTACTAGCAGCTCTTACTCTGCATCAGACACAAACATCAGGACAGGAAGGATTGCAGCAGACTTTTCAAATCTTTCTCTCTCCGGGGAGTTGTTCAAAAGAGGAATTATGCACAATATCCATTAGTATCTAAATGCTTTTTGTAGAAAGTCTTACAAACGACCTCACTTTCTCTCATCTCTCCACCTCACTCTCTCTCTCTCTCTCTCTCTCTCTCTCTCTCTCTCTCTCTCTCTCTATATATATATATATATATATATATAATCCCCCTCTCTCTCTCTCTCTCTCTCTCTCTCTCTCTCTCTCTCTGTCTTGCTCTCTCCACCCCTCCCCCCTCTCTCTCCACCCCTCCCCCCTCTCTCTCCACCCCTCCCCCCTCTCTCTCCACCCCTCCCCCATCTCTCTCTCTGTTCACCGGGGGAAGCATTAAGCAAGGTTTCATGAAGGACGCTTTGTAGGACTCATTAATATTCTCAAACACAGAAGAAAAAGCAAAGTGACTAAGCAAAACAACAAGACTTGAGAGAACAGAAGAGGGAAGAGGTGCAGAGCAGAGCAGAGCAGAGCGGTGCAGAGCGGTGCAGAGCAGAGCAGAGCGGTGCAGAGCAGAGCAGAGCGGTGCAGAGCAGAGCAGAGCAGAGCGGTGCAGAGCAGAGCAGAGCAGAGCAGAGCAGAGCAGTGCAGAGCAGAGCAGAGCAGAGCGGTGCAGAGCAGAGCAGAGCAGAGCGGTGCAGAGCAGAGCGGTGCAGAGCAGAGCGGTGCAGAGCAGAGCGGTGCAGAGCAGAGCAGAGCAGAGCAGAGCAGAGCAGAGCAGAGCAGAGCAGTGCAGAGCAGAGCGGTGCAGAGCAGAGCAGAGCAGAGCAGAGCGGTGCAGAGCAGAGCAGAGCAGAGCAGAGCAGAGCAGTGCAGAGCAGAGCGGTGCAGAGCAGAGCAGAGCAGAGCAGAGCAGAGCGGTGCAGAGCAGAGCAGAGCAGAGCAGTGCAGAGCAGAGCAGAGCGGTGCAGAGCAGAGCAGAGCAGAGCGGTGCAGAGCAGAGCAGAGCAGTGCAGAGCAGAGCGGTGCAGAGCAGAGCAGAGCAGAGCGGTGCAGAGCAGAGCAGAGCAGAGCAGAGCGGTGCAGAGCAGAGCGGTGCAGAGCAGAGCGGTGCAGAGCAGAGCAGAGCGGTGCAGAGCAGAGCAGTGCAGAGCAGAGCGATGCAGAGCGGTGCAGAGCAGAGCGGTGCAGAGCAGAGCGGTGCAGAGCAGAGCAGTGCAGAGCAGAGCGGTGCAGAGCAGTGCAGAGCAGAGCGATGGAGAGTGGTGCAGAGCAGAGAGGTGCAGAGGGGCATACAAGGCTTTATCATTGACACAGTTGATCCTGTGCGTCTCTGGGTGGATCCTGTGTGACTCAGTTTCTAAGAGTGTGCCGCTAGCAACATCAAGGTCAATGGTTCAATTCCTGTAGGGGATCACATGCGCCTACTAAATAGTATGCACTCTAAGGCTGTTTGTGAAGACGTGCCTGGTAAGTGGCATATATTGAATGTGCCTCAAATTACATTGCTTTTTCACCCAACTGGT
>NC_059208.1:64183174-64218174 GCF_020615455.1 Coregonus clupeaformis | reverse complement strand
CCTCTTCCATTACCACTACTCCCTCCTCTTCCATTACCACTACTCCCTACCCCCCTCCTCTTCCATTACCACTACTCCCTACCCCCTCCTCTTCCATTACCACTACTCCCTACCCCCCTCCTCTTCCATTACCACTACTCCCTACCCCCTCCTCTTCCATTACCACTACTCCCTACCCCCCTCCTCTTCCATTACCACTACTCCCTACCCCCCTCTTCCATTACCACTACTCCCTACCCCTCCTCTTCCATTACCACTACTCCCTCCTCTTCCATTACCACTACTCCCTACCCCCTCCTCTTCCATTACCACTACTCCCTACCCCCTCCTCTTCCATTACCACTACTCCCTACCCCCTCCTCTTCCATTACCACTACTCCCTACCCCCATCCTCTTCCATTACCACTACTCCCTACCCCCACCTCTTCCATTACCACTACTCCCTACCCCCTCCTCTTCCATTACCACTACTCCCTACCCCCTCCTTTTCCATTACCACTACTCCCTACCCCCCTCCTCTTCCATTACCACTACTCCCTACCCCCTCCTCTTCCATTACCACTACTCCCTACCCCCTCCTCTTCCATTACCACTACTCCCTACCCCCCTCCTCTTCCATTACCACTACTCCCCTACCCCCCTCCTCTTCCATTACCACTACTCCCTACCCCCTCCTCTTCCATTACCACTACCCCCTACCCCCCTCCTCTTCCATTACCACTACTCCCTACCCCCTCTTCCATTACCACTACTCCCTACCCCCTCCTCTTCCATTACCACTACTCCCTACCCCCTCCTCTTCCATTACCACTACTCCCTACCCCCCTCCTCTTCCATTACCACTACTCCCTACCCCCCTCCTCTTCCATTACCACTACTCCCTACCCCCCTCCTCTTCCATTACCACTACTCCCTCCTCTTCCATTACCACTACTCCCTAACCCCTCCTCTTCCATTACCACTACTCCCTAACCCCTCCTCTTCCATTACCACTACTCCCTACCCCCCTCCTCTTCCATTACCACTACTCCCTACCCCCCTCCTCTTCCATTACCACTACTCCCTACCCCCCTCTTCCATTACCACTACTCCCTACCCCCTCCTCTTCCATTACCACTAACCCCCTACCCCCTCCTCTTCCATTACCACTACCCCTACCCCCTCCTCTTCCATTACCACTACTCCCTACCCCCCCTCTTCCATTACCACTACTCCCTACCCCCTCCTCTTCCATTACCACTACTCCCTCCTCTTCCATTACCACTACTCCCCTAACCCCCTCCTCTTCCATTACCACTACTCCCTACCCCCCTCTTCCATTACCACTACTCCCTACCCCCTCCTCTTCCATTACCACTACTCCCTCCTCTTCCATTACCACTACTCCCTACCCCCTCCTCTTCCATTACCACTACTCCCTACCCCCTCCTCTTCCATTACCACTACTCCCTCCCCCCTCCTCTTCCATTACCACTACTCCCTACCCCCCCCTCTTCAATTACCACTACTCCCTACCCCCTCCTCTTCCATTACCACTACTCCCTCCTCTTCCATTACCACTACTCCCTACCCCCTCCTCTTCCATTACCACTACTCCCTACCCCCTCCTCTTCCATTACCACTACTCCCTACCCCCCTCCTCTTCCATTACCACTACTCCCTACCCCCATCCTCTTCCATTACCACTACTCCCTACCCCCCACCTCTTCCATTACCACTACTCCCTACCCCCTCCTCTTCCATTACCACTACTCCCTACCCCCTCCTCTTCCATTACCACTACTCCCTACCCCCCTCCTCTTCCATTACCACTACTCCCTACCCCCTCCTCTTCCATTACCACTACTCCCTACCCCCTCCTCTTCCATTACCACTACTCCCTACCCCCTCCTCTTCCATTACCACTACTCCCTACCCCCCTCCTCTTCCATTACCACTACTCCCTACCCCCTCCTCTTCCATTACCACTACCCCCTACCCCCCTCCTCTTCCATTACCACTACTCCCTACCCCCCTCTTCCATTACCACTACTCCCTACCCCCCTCCTCTTCCATTACCACTACTCCCTACCCCTCCTCTTCCATTACCACTACTCCCTACCCCCCTCCTCTTCCATTACCACTACTCCCTACCCCCCTCCTCTTCCATTACCACTACTCCCTACCCCCTCCTCTTCCATTACCACTACTCCCTCCTCTTCCATTACCACTACTCCCCTAACCCCTCCTCTTCCATTACCACTACTCCCTACCCCCTCCTCTTCCATTACCACTACTCCCTACCCCCTCCTCTTCCATTACCACTACTCCCTACCCCCTCCTCTTCCATTACCACTACTCCCTACCCCCCTCTTCCATTACCACTACTCCCCTACCCCCTCCTCTTCCATTACCACTACTCCCTACCCCCTCCTCTTCCATTACCACTACTCCCTACCCCCTCCTCTTCCATTACCACTACTCCCTACCCCCCTCCTCTTCCATTACCACTACTCCCTCCTCTTCCATTACCACTACTCCCTAACCCCTCCTCTTCCATTACCACTACTCCCCTAACCCCTCCTCTTCCATTACCACTACTCCCTACCCCCTCCTCTTCCATTACCACTACTCCCTACCCCCCTCCTCTTCCATTACCACTACTCCCTACCCCCTCTTCCATTACCACTACTCCCTACCCCCTCCTCTTCCATTACCACTACTCCCTACCCCCTCCTCTTCCATTACCACTACTCCCTACCCCCTCCTCTTCCATTACCACTACTCCCTACCCCCCTCCTCTTCCCTTACCACTACCCCCCTCCTCTTCCATTACCACTACTCCCTACCCCCTCCTCTTCCATTACCACTACTCCCTACCCCCTCCTCTTCCATTACCACTACTCCCTACCCCCTCCTCTTCCATTACCACTACCCCCTCCTCTTCCATTACCACTACTCCCTACCCCCTCCTCTTCCATTACCACTACTCCCCTACCCCCCTCCTCTTCCATTACCACTACTCCCTACACCCTCCTCTTCCATTACCACTACTCCCTACCCCCCTCCTCTTCCATTACCACTACTCCCTACCCCCCTCCTCTTCCATTACCACTACTCCCTACCCCCCTCCTCTTCCATTACCACTACTCCCTACCCCCCTCCTCTTCCATTACCACTACTCCCTACCACCCTCCTCTTCCATTACCACAGCTGGCGGGGTTTACGCTGCATCGGGAAGATAAAACGGCAGCCTCTGGTACGACAAGGGGTGGCGGTCTGTGTATATTTGTAAACAACAGCTGGTGCATGAAATGTAATATCAAGGAAGTCTCAAGGTTTTGCTAGCCTGAGGTAGAGTATCTCATGATTTGCTCTAGACCACACTATTTACCAAGAGAGTTTCAATCTATATTTTTCGTAGCTGTCTATTTACCACCACAAACCGATGCTGGCACTAAGACCGCAGTCAATGAGCTGTATAAGGCCATAAGCAAACAGGAAAATGCTCACCCAGATGCGGTGCTCCTAGTGGCCGGGGACTTTAATGAAGGGAAACTGAAATCCGTTTTACCTAATTTCTATCAGCATGTTAAATTTGCAAACACAGGAAAAAAAACTCTAGACCACCTTTACTCCACACACAAAAACGCGTACAAAGCTCTCCCTCGCCCTCCATTTGGCAAATCTGACTATAATTTTATCCTCCTGATTCCTGCTTACAAGCAAAAACTAAAGCAGGAAGCACCAGTGACTCGCTCAATAAAGTAGTGGTCAGATGAAGCAGATGCTAAGCTACAGGACTGTTTTGCTAGCACAGACTGGAACATGTTCCGGGATTCTTCCGATGGCATTGAGGAGTACACCACATCAATCACTGGCTTCATCAATAAGTGCATCGATGACGTTGTCCCCACAGTGACCGTACGTACATACCCCAACCAGAAGCTATGGATTACAGGCAACATCCGCACTGAGCTAAAGGGTAGAGCTGCCGCTTTCAAGGAGCAGGACTCTAACCCGGACTCTTATAAGAAATCGCGCTATGCCCTCTGACGAACCATCAAACAGGCAAAACGTCAATAAAGGACTAAGATTGAATCGTACTACACCGGCTCTGACGCTCGTCAGATGTGGCTTGGGGAAGCACAGCCGCGAGCTGCCCAGTGACACGAGCCTACCAGACGAGCTAAATTATTTCTGTGCTCGCTTCGAAACAAGCAACATTGAAGCATGCATGAGAGCATCAGCTGTTCTGGACGACTGTGTGATCATGCTCTCCGTAGTCGATGTTAGTAAGACTTTTAAGCAGGTCAACATCCATAAGGCCGCAGGGCCAGACGGAATACCGGGACGTGTACTCCGAGCATGCGCTGACCAACTGGCAAGTGTCTTCACTGACATTTTCAACCTGTCCCTGACTGAGTCTGTAATACCGACATGTTTCAAGCAGACCACCATAGTCCCCGTGCCCAAGAACACTAAAGTAACCTGCCTAAATGACTACCGACCCGTAGCACTCACGTCTGTAGCCCATGAAGTGCTTTGAAAGGCTGGTCATGGCTCACATCAACACTATTATCCCAGAAACCCTAGACCCACTCCAATTTGCATACCGCCCCAACAGATCCACAGATTATGCAATCTCTATTGCACTCAACACTGCCCTTTCCCACCTGGACAAGAGGAACACTTACGTGAGAATGCTATTCATTGACTACAGCTCAGCGTTCAACACCATAGTGCCCTCAAAGCTCATCACTAGGCTAAGGACCCTGGGACTAAACACCTCCCTCTGCAACTGCATCCTGGACTTCCTGACGGCCTTTGATAATGGGACTCTGGTCAGAAGTAGTGCACTATGTAGGGAATAGGGGACCATTTGGGACGCAGCCCAGACGAGGACGTCAAACCCAAGGACATTTATCTCTGGAGACGTGGCATTTGAATATGACAGAGAGAGAGAGACAGAAGGAGAGAGGGAAGGCCAGAAAGTTTCTGTAAATTACTGGGTTTCTTATCGGTTAGTGGACGGAGGGAGGAGAGGGAGAGATGGAGAAAAGTGCTTGTTTGTTGATGCTACATTTTTGAATTTATACGTCTTCCCTCTCTCTCCCTCTGTCTCTTTCTCTCTCCCTGTCCTCACTCTCTTCCTCCTTCCCTCTCTCTCCCTCTGTCTCTTTCTCTCTCTCCCTGTCCTCACTCTCTTCCTCCTTCATCTCTCTCCCTCTGTCTCTTTCTCTCTCCCTTTCCTCACTCTCTTCCTCCTTCATCTCTCTCCCTCTGTCTCTTTCTCTCTCCCTTTCCTCACTCTATTCCTCCTTCATCTCTCTCCCTCTGTCTCTTTCTCTCTCCCTTTCCTCACTCTCTTCCTCCTTCATCTCTCTCCCTCTGTCTCTTTCTCTCTCCCTTTCCTCACTCTCTTCCTCCTTCATCTCTCTCCCTCTGTCTCTTTCTCTCTCCATGTCCTCACTCTCTTCCTCCTTCATCTCTCTCCCTCTGTCTCTTTCTCTCTCTCCCTGTCCTCCCTCTCTTCCTCCTTCCCTCTCTCTCCCTCTGTCTCTTTCTCTCTTTCCCTTTCCACCCTCTCTCCCTCTATATTTTTCTCTGCATGTTGATGATAGCCTCAGATGACCTGCTTTAAAACTCTGATAAGGTCCTCAGGGATTCAATGGAGGATTTTTGTTTCTTGGCTTAATGTCAGATGTCTGTCTGTGATTTCTAAATGTCTGTTGACGACACAAACTAGGTCCAGGAGAGATACTCATGTAGTGAATTTCACATTAAGTGTAAGACTTCATATGAAATCTGTTGTAATGTTTTTAATTGTGTATAACTGCCTTAATGTTGCTGGACCCCAGGAAGAGTAGCTGCTAACTTGGCAGGAACTGATGGGGATCCATAATAAATACAAATACAAATACCTTCATGACCTTAATTATCTTAATACCAGTAGACAGTATTGCTGCTCAATTATACAGCTTTAGGATTAACAATATTTTTGCCTGTACTTTTTTTGGGGCAATGTTTATATGACCCCCTTACAAACAGGTGTCACGCCCTGGCTCCGGGGACTATTTTATGTTGAGCCAGGGTGTGTAGGGTCTATGTTTCGTGTTCTATGTTCAGTTTCTAGTTCATGTGTTTTCTAGGTTGGCCGGGGTGGTTCTCAATCAGAGGCAACGAGAATCAGCTGTTGCTTGTTGTCTCTGATTGGGAACCATACTTAGGCAGCCTGTTGTGCACTTGTGTTTTGTGGGATCTTGTTCCGTGTTGGTTTGTGTTGTTAACCGAGGACTTCACGTTTCGTTTGGTTGTTTTGTATTTTGTATCGTGTTGCCAGTACACTATTAAAAAGATGTACGCATATCACGCTGCGCCTTGGTCCAATCATTATGACGATCGTGACAACAGGCCCATTTTTACCACATTCTTGCCTACCTTTTTTACCTCCCGTGTGTATGCCGGCATGCCGGGCACTAGTGGTAGTAATGCCGTGCAGATGTGTGTGGTCGTCTATTTTAATACATCCGTTGACTATACACCATCAATTCATGGTAAACATGAACATAAACTAAACTTATGTTCAAATGATCTCCAGATCTCCAGATACAGTGCAGTCGGAAAGTATTCAGACCCCTTGACTTTTTTTTCTCCATATTTTGTTACTTTACAGCCTTATTCTAAAATTGATTCAATTATTTTTTCCCCCATCATCAATCTACACATAATACCCCCGATAATGACAAAGCAAAAACAGGTTTTTAGAAATGTGTTCAGATGTATAAAAAAAACAAAAACAGAAATGCCTTATTTACTTAAGTATGAAGATCCTGTATACCTGGCCAATTTTGAAAACTCAATGCCCCCTTTGCTAGAAATACTTTCAGAATACAAAAAAAAAATCTCAGGATATAAAATTAACGTGGAAAAAGCGAAATAATGGCAATAGGAAAAAATAAAATAAAACTCGTGATCTACATCAATCCTTTAAGCGGACCACAACAAATATTAAATACTTAAGATGCTTAATAAGCGACAACAAACAATAACTATATAAAGATAACTTTACTCCATTACTCAACAATATAAAAGCAGATCTAATTCAATTGAACAATCTTCCCATATGTAACTGCCTCTGTCGCCAGTTTATTTCATGTATTTGCACTTTTTATTATTTAATTTCTTCTGAATTGTACGTTTACAGCAAGACGGAACTAATTATTGGTTCCGCCCGAGTGTTGTCACCCGAGCGCCTTTAGCGACGCACCGAGGAAACTTTACCGCCAAAAGCGAATTATTTTTCCACTGTTATCGTGTTTAAGTGCATACTTACAAAGAAAGTATACAGAAGAAGATAAAGGACATTTAAAAGGATGTTTAGCACCTCTGTGTGATAAGCAGCAATGAGGTTTGTTGACTACTTATTTTGCTATGAGGGTGTTTGTGTTTACGTGCGTCAGTTTTGGTGTAAAATATACATAAAGTGGCTAGCTGTATGAGCTTGATTATAACGCCAGATGTGTGAGACATGCATATGGCATTATTTTGTTAATGTATTTTTTTCTTTCTTTAAACCAGTTCTCACGGGTTAACCAGCATTAAAGCCCTGTATTCAAATCAAGATCTCTTGCCTCATGCCTGTCACTGGAGGAGCTACAGTGAGAACTCATCTGCTCTGCATGAGTAGACGAGGAAGACAGTACCAAAAAGAGCCGTGATCCATTGACAAGAAGGGACATCTCTACATCCAAGAGTGTGCATCTGCTCCTGACATTTACACAGCCGCAGCATCAACAGAAGAATCCAGACGCCTTACCATGAATCCAGCTGATGCAAAGAAGCTTAAACTATTTCCCACAAGAGACTGACACATTTTTGCCTTCATATTCATACGGTATAGTTGTGTGTATGTTTAAGTGTTAACTAAGCTACAACCAAGAGACTGAATTTTGCATTTCATAGAACAACGTGATATTGATTTGTGTGAAGTAGATGTGAATATGTTCTAGAAAATAATATTAGTGGTAAAAAATAGTATAAATGTGAATAGCTAATGGGAGCTGAATCACTTAGCTACAGGCCAAATTAGATTTAACCCAAATTTAAGTACACCAAGTAACAATGTCAGAGCCTAGTCTTACCTCTGGGAGAAAGCAGGTTAATGTAGGTGAAAGTATAGAGCAGCAGTGCATAGACATGCAACCACAGGCTACTAAAGGCACAAGAGCTAATGACCACACTTCCTCACAAGAACCACAAAGAAGCCAAAGAGACCGAAAGTTAACAGAAAAGGGCCAAGAACTGTACAATGAGCAAATAAGAAGATTTGCTCACCGTTTCACTGTGAGCTATGAGGAGTGGAAGGCTATTGCTAAAGACGCCAAGCAAGCTTTGAGTGGACAATGCTCAAACAACCTGCTACATGAACACATAAGCGAAATAAGTGCTGCCTCAGAGAATCTGAACATTGCTTATGATGAGTTAAGGAGCATAGACAACCCTGACCAAGACACGCGTCGCAGAATTGACACCTGTGATGCTGTAACCAGGAAGATCATCCAAACTGCAAAAGATCGTTTGGAGACAGCAGATATCGGTGGAGGAGACGAACAACGAGGCAACAGGGCGACATCGTCTATATTCAAGTCTGTAGCCTCAGACAAGATAAGTATCAAATCCCAATGCACTAAGTCCTCTCATGCTCAAAGCAGCTCCAGACATTCAAGTCGGACTTCTGTTAGCAGACAAGATGCCGCTGCTGAAGTTGCTGCCAATGAAGCTACTCTAGAAGTACTACTAGAACAAGAGTGTTGCATTGAGGAATTGGAAAGGCTTGAAGCTGAAGCTGCAGAGAGACAAAAGGTGCTAGATGCAAAGCGGAGACAACTGGAGCGACTAGAGATAGTTAAAAAGTTAAAGGCTGCTAAGGCACGTCAGCGAGTGTATGATCAGAGTGAGTGCTCAGATAAAGAAATAAGCAGTGTACTCCATCAAAGTGTCTGTATGAAGGAAAAGGAAGAAGTTAAACATGAAATTAATCTGTTGCAGCACCATTCTTCACCACAAGACCGGGCACATTCAAAGCAGGATGACAGCACAGCAGCTCTTGTTAGAGCACTTGCAGAGTCCATCAGTGCAGGTCGTCTTCCTATACCTGAACCAACAATATTCAATGGCGACCCACTCAGATTCAATGACTGGAAGGTTTCATTTCAGACACTCATTGATCGGAAAAACATTCCAGCCGAAGAAAAGATATATTACTTGCGAAAGTATGTGGGTGGACCTGCTAAAAGGCTATAGAGAGCTACTTCCTGCTTGGTTCAGAGTCAGCCTATCACGCAGCATGGAGGATTCTCGAGGAAAGATATGGAAATCCATTCCTCATAGCCAAAGCATTCAGAGATAAGCTGGAGGCATGGCCCAAGATAAGCTCCGAAGGCAGTATCGAACTTCAAGAGTTCGCTGATTTTCTTCGGAGCTGTGAGGCTGCTATGACTCAGATCAGAGGCCTCGAAGTACTTAATGACTGCAATGAGAACCAGAAGTTACTTGCAAAGCTTCCAGACTGGCTGACCTCGAGATGGAACAGAAAGGTCATAGAAGTGGAGGAAGAAAGTCACACATTCCCAAGCTTCCAGCAGTTTGTAAAGTTTCTCACACGTGAAGCTAAGATTGCAAATAACCCAATAACATCTCTCCATGCTCTGAAACCTGCTGAAGGTGAGCAGATCAAGGTTTTAAAGAACAGAGCTCTCGGAGCAAAGGTACTAGCAACTAACTCAGATGAAAAAGCTTCCTCCACAAGCTGTGTTTTTTGTGAGAAGTCAAGTCACAGTCTACACAAGTGTTGGAAATTTATGAATAAAACCATCTCTGAGCGAGTCAAGTTTGTTCAAGGGATGAAGTTGTGCTTTGGCTGTCTGAAGCCTGGCCATCGCTCAAAGGAGTGTGAAAATAGAAGGATCTGTGATACTTGTGAGAAAGGACATCCAACCTGCCTACACGATAATCGCAGCAAAGAAAGAGGAATGTCAACAAGGACTGATGGAGAAATGGAGAGTGACAAGTCAAGAGAAGGAACGACAGATCGTTCACAAGAGAGGGTGACAAAACCACCA
This sequence comes from Coregonus clupeaformis, assembly GCF_020615455.1. NCBI lineage: Eukaryota > Metazoa > Chordata > Actinopteri > Salmoniformes > Salmonidae > Coregonus > Coregonus clupeaformis. The sequence goes on along the minus strand of NC_059208.1, from coordinate 64,208,071 downwards.
TGCGAGGTAACATCTAACAGAGTTATCCAGAATGTTAAAGGCACCCATACATCCTCAGCCATTCCTGTGTGGTTGTCCACTACAAGTAAGCCAAATCATGAAGTTCTTGTGTACGCTCTTCTCGATACACAGAGTGACACGACCTTCATCCTTGAAGAGACGGCAAAGGTTCTTCACACTAAAAATGAACCAGTCCAGTTAAAGCTCTCCACAATGTCTTCAAGAAATACAGTGGTGCCTAGCAGAAGGCTGACTGATCTACAAATAAGAGGATTCTACTCCGATAAGATAATCTACCTGCCAGTAACTTACTCAAGAGAATTCATCCCTGCAAACAGAGATCATATTCCCACACCAGAGACTGCCAAGGCATGGTCTCATCTTGAGCACATCACAGATGAAATTGCTCCTCTGCAGAGCTGTGACATCGGCCTACTAATTGGCTACAACTGTCCTCAAGCTCTTGTACCAAGACAAGTGGTTGCTGGAGAAGAAAATGAGCCCTTTGCTCAGAGAACAGACTTGGGTTGGAGTGTAGTCGGCTATGGCAACCCATGTCTTGACTTTGGAGATGCCTTTGGAATAAGCCATCAAGTCATTGTGAAGCAAGTGACATCAGTTCTTCCAAATCTCCCAAACGAAGTGCACTATGTCTGTAGAACACAGATCAAAGAAGTAGTCCTTCCAACAGACGTCATCAAGGTGTTGGAATCTGATTTTGTAGAAAGAGCTTCAGAAGACAACCCAGCTGACCACGCCTCAAGGGGTGTCACAGCAGAACAACTCACAGCTTCTAACTGGTTCACGGGTCCAGACCTTCTTTGGCAAAAAGAGCTACCAACTGGAGTTGTCATGGTGGGAGAGATTGAGAGCAGTGACCCAGAGGTCAAGAAAGCTCAGGTTCATGACACTCAGGCAGAAGAAGCAAAAACAATTTTAGATCGTCTACACAAGTTCTCAGACTGGGCAAGAATGGTGAAGGCTGTTGCCAGACTCAAGCGCCGTGCTAAGGAAATCAAAGGTCTCAAGCCAAAGTCCTGTGAGGCCTCGAACTTGGAGGAAAGGAAAGAGGCGGAGCTGACCATAATCAAGATGGTCCAGGAAGCAACTCTCTCTCAAGAAATTCAACGCCTTAGACATCATAAGGAGACAAAGGTCAAAGACAAAGCCAACCAGTTGCACAAACTATGTCCGTTCCTGGATGATCAAGGTGTAATCAGAGTAGGAGGCCGCTTAGCTAATGCTGCCCTACATCCACATGTGAGGCATCCAGCAGTACTTCCTAGAGACAGTCATGTTTCTGCATTGCTCGTCAAGCACTATCATGAGAGAGTGTACCATCAAGGTCGAGGAATGACTATAAATGAACTCCGATCCAATGGCATATGGATCCTGGGTTGCAGCAAGCTTGTTTCATCCCATATTCACAAGTGCACAAGTTGCAGAAGGTTCCGAAGATGCACAGAGCAACAAAGGATGGCAGACCTTCCAGAAGAGCGGATGGAAACAACTGCTCCATTCACTTACTGTGGAATGGACTGCTTCGGACCATTTCACATTAAGGAAGGAAGAAAGGAGCTAAAGCATTATGGGCTGTTGCTCACCTGCATGTGTTCAAGAGGAGTTCACATTGAAGCACTTGATGACTTGACCTCAGATGCCTTTATCAATGCTCTGCGTTCATTCATCGCCATTCGTGGATCAGTAAGGCAGATAAGGTGTGATCAAGGGACAAACTTTGTCGGAGCAAGGCGTGAGTTCATTGAAGCACTGAAAGAGATGGATCAAGAAGAGCTCAAAGATTTGGGCTGCGAGTTCATCATGAACACCCCTGCCTCAAGTCATATGGGTGGAGTCTGGGAAAGACAAATCCGCACTATCAGAAGTGTCCTGGCGTCCATTCTAGAACAGTCGTCCAGACAACTTGACTCCTCTTCCCTACGAACATTTCTATATGAGGTTATGGCGGTTGTGAATAGCAGACCTCTAACCACTGATCATCTGAACGATTCTACCAATCCAGAGCCCTTGACACCAAACCACATCTTGACCATGAAATCCACAATCATTCTCCCTCCTCCTGGAAAGTTTGTCAAGGAGGATCTCTACCTCCGCAAAAGATGGCGCAGAGTTCAACTCTTAACCAACAACTTTTGGGTACGATGGAAAAAAGAGTATCTCCTGAATCTCAAACACAGACAGAAGTGGACCAAAGATCGCAGAAATGCAAAGGTCGGTGACATTGTTCTGTTACAAGATGCTGCCACACCACGAAACCAATGGAAGCTAGCAAGAGTCATCGAGGTCTATCCTGGAAGTGATGAAAGAGTGAGGAGACTCAAGTTACTCATCAGTGACTCCTCCCTGGATGGAAGAGGAAAGCGTACAGCCAAACCTGTTTACCTGGAGAGACCCATTCAGAAAACAGTTACATTGCTAGAAGCAGACTGATGGTTCTATCATACACTCACACACAGTTTATTAGTTGTTTATTAGGACAGAGTTTCATTTTATTTATTCATGCAGTAGGTTTGTCTCCAAGTTTTAAGAAATCACTTGTGATTTGGTGGGAGTGTAACTGCCTCTGTCGCCAGTTTATTTCATGTATTTGCACTTTTTATTATTTAATTTCTTCTGAATTGTACGTTTACAGCAAGACGGAACTAATTATTGGTTCCGCCCGAGTGTTGTCACCCGAGCGCCTTTAGCGACGCACTTGAGGAAACTTTACCGCCAAAAGCGAATTATTTTTCCACTGTTATCGTGTTTAAGTGCATACTTACAAAGAAAGTATACAGAAGAAGATAAAGGACATTTAAAAGGATGTTTAGCACCTCTGTGTGATAAGCAGCAATGAGGTTTGTTGACTACTTATTTTGCTATGAGGGTGTTTGTGTTTACGTGCGTCAGTTTTGGTGTAAAATATACATAAAGTGGCTAGCTGTATGAGCTTGATTATAACGCCAGATGTATGAGACATGCATATGGCATTATTTTGTTAATGTATTTTTTCTTTCTTTAAACCAGTTCTCACGGGTTAACCAGCATTAAAGCCCTGTATTCAAATCAAGATCTCTTGCCTCATGCCTGTCACTGGAGGAGCTACACCATAAATCTTAACAGGTAGCATAAACCTTTTTTAGAATGGCATGGCTGCCGATATGGCATGGGGCGGCAGGTAGCTTAGTGGTTAAGAGCGTTGTGCCAGTAACCGAAAGGTTGCTGGTTCTAATCCCCAAGCCGACTAGGTGAACAATCTGTCGATGTGCCCTTGAGCAAGGCACTTAACCCTAATTGCTCCTGTAAGTCGCGCTGGATAAGAGCGTCTACTAAAATGTAAATGCCAAAGTTTTTGTATTTATTTTTGGTGATACCAATTACCCCACCTAATCAGTAGCGGTGTGTGGGTAAAATCCCTGAGGAAGCCAAGACAGGAAAAAAAAAGCCAAATTACAACCTATGTGTTGTGATAATTGCGTTGTTTGCTCTGTAACCTGTTAGTTCATATGCCTTGACACTGTGATATACAGGCCTAAAGGCCGAGACAATAAGAAGACACAGTGGCAGAATAAATTCAACCACACCTTTGTTTCATCACAAAACGGAGAGCAACATCTGTCCGGTGGAGTCCATAAAGCATATTGCATGTAACAAACAGTTACATGACCTACAGCATGGTCAAGAAAGTTAATGTTTACGACATTTTCCGGACCACTAAACAACTATTGATTTAGAACCACGGAGAGTTACTGCAAGTCGCAAAGAAAACAGGAGCTGCCTCCACTATTTCAGGACCATTTCAACTTCAACATTTCAACATCATCAAATCACTTATGCTTAGTCTAATACAGTGACAACTAAGAAACCAAAATCAATTTATTCCAATCAATGTAAGCTAAATATGATATGGCTGTCCATGGTTCTGATTTCTGTGTGTTTGTGTGTGTAGCTCAGTTGGTAGAGCATGGCGCTTGCAACGCCAGGGTTGTGGGTTCGATTCCCACGGGGGGCCAGTTTAAAAAAAAATTAATAATGTACGAACTCACTAACTGTAAAGTCGCTCTGGATAAGAGCGTCTGCTAAATGACTGAAATGTAAAAAAATAAAATAATGTGTGCGCCTGTAAACCATTTCAGCTCATGAAAAATGGGACCAACATGTTGAGTTTACATAACATGGCAAAACGTTATAATAAATGAGTCAACTAGACAAGAGGATCATGAACAGCTTCACCTCAACTTAGCTAACGTTTCCCCAGCCTGACTGTAGCTTAACCAATATCTAAACAGAGATACAGTGAAAACTAAAATCTGACATTGATTGACAAAAACCCAACGCTTGTCTCAAAGCCCCAATCAGAACGATGCTGTGATTATAATCTAGTTGACTACACGCGGGTAGGCTATTGCTTCAAATGTATTACAAGGATTGGATGACTTTGGGAGTTTCAGTAAGCAACATTTACATTTACATTTTTAGTCATTTAGCAGACGCTCTTATCCAGAGCGACTTACAGTTAGTGAGTGCATACATTATATTTTATTTTAATTTTTTCATACATCACATCCAAGGAGAGTGTAAAACAGAAAAGTAGCACAACTGATTGTGAAGAGATATTTTACTCATGTTAAATCCACCCTTAATGGGATTACGTCAGATGAACGTGAAGGTGACACATTCTTGAATAGTAGCTAGGCTTCCATCCAATTGGCGACAGATTTTCATGCGAATATTCTAAAATCTGAATAAAAACAATATGCGGATTTTCCCTTCAGAGATGTGTTTCGCGACTCCAAGTTTACTTCGATATGATGGTTATTATATCAGTATTTCTCGCACAATACATTTTACAGACACAACAAGGATCCCATCTTGTCTAGCGTATTTTGTTTTGTCAACATTTAGAAGGTTTACCGACAAAATTTGCTTTTTCCATCAGACCTGTCTTGTCATTTCTTATCCGACATGTAGTTTACTGGCATTAAAAAGGTAGGATGGAAAGCTGGTTAGTGCTGCTGATGTGATAGCCCCCCACACATACTCAGACAAACTCTTGATTGAAGATTTCACTCTCTTTTATGAATGTCAAACCAATATGCAGGACCACACGCTAGAAAAACTAAAAACAAAGTCCAATCTTAGGTTAAGTCATATTTAACCTTCCTTATTTCGCTGACTAACATAAAGGCCTTCTGTACTAACGTATGACAACATCTATTCTGCGAAAGAGATGACAACACAACATGAAATCAGACATTCCCAGCACATGTTGTCTTCTTGAGACCTTTAATGATGAAACTTCCAGTGACTCTAGCCTCCAGCCTTTACCTGTCTTCATCACACTGTTCTCCTCCTCTCCTCTTCTCTTCCTCCAAGCCGAGGTTCAGTAGCACAGCTCATTTTCAATCCGTGGGGTTCGTCCCAAATGCCACCCTATTCTCTATACAGTGCACTGCCACCCTATTCGCACTACAGGGCACTTAGGGCAACTTTCAGAAAGGAGTTTGATGCTCTTTTTATTTTTAGCGGTGCCTAGTTCCTCAGTCGACGTGGAGCAAGGGTTCAACTGCCTCGTGGGTAATACGCTCGGTGAACTAATTAGCAACAACCCACACAGAGAGAAAACAGAGATGTGACTTTTCTACCACTGATGAAAAGACAGACGAGTTTTCTGTATTTTTTTTCTTTACGGAACTCTTTACGGATAAATTGCCCTTTTTCTGAATGGAAGTCGGAGGAAACTAAGGGATTGGTCGTAAAATATGGATGTGAAGGTCCCTTGAACTGCGGAGAGCTCCCAGAGTCACTCCCCGTCTTCTCTTCCAAAAATAAACTGTCAGATTCTCTGTCATCACAGTCGGTTCCACAGAGCAAAGCATCAGAAGAGGCTCCAAACTTTTAATGAGTGTTAGGCCCATTGGGGATGTTTTTTTTCCCCAGTCCAGATTATTCACAATGATATTACTAAAACATGCTAGCTGGGACTTGAACAAACTGTAGCTAATTAGATATGTACATCACAAGATGAATCATCGTCAACGTTGTCTGGATATGAGGTGTGAAAAGACGACGTTTCCACTAGCTTCCTTCTTAAATCGCAATGTCTTAATGTAAACACATTGGATTGAAATCAGAAGTTTGATTTTTGATATAAGTTACACAGAAAGTCCTCATTGTGAATTGATCCATAAGACCAAAAAAGGTTTTGATCAAATACATTCGATTTTAATCAACTATTTACATATTAAAATACACTGTAAATGACCAGTGCCCAACCCCGTAATGACCAGTGCCCAACCCCGTCCAATATTATATCTAATCTTGTCTCCCTTGAGTATTTATCGTATAAAACCTTGCCATGTAATATAATCATATTTTATATTATTTTTTATTATTTTAATATTTAATATATTTATTAATGTAATATTTTATATATATTCATTTAAAGTCACTTACAGTCATGCGTGCATACATTTTAACATATGTAAGTGACTTTAGATGAAAGAGTTAGCTAAATGGCATATATTATCATATTACAAGGCAAGGTAAGTAATAATTTACAGCAGGAATTGAACCCACAACCCTTGGTGTTGCAAGCGCTATGCTCTACCGACTGAGCCAAACAGAACCACACCATATATCATACCATGCTCTACCGACTGAGCCATATATCATACCATATATCATACCATATATCATACCATATATCATACCATTCTCTACCGACTGAGCCATACATAATACCATGCTCTACTGGCTGAGCCGTACATTGTAATGTTGTTGTATGGTGGAATCATACATTGTAATATTGTGGTCCTCTGTAGCTCAATTGGTAGAGCATGGCGCTTGTAACGCCAGGGTAGTGGGTTCGATCCCCGGCACCATCCATTCTTAAAAATGTATGCACACTTGACTTTAATTCGCTTTGGATAAAAGCGTCTGCTAAATGGCATATTATTATTGTATGGTGGAATCATACATTGTTGTATGGTGGAATCGTACGTTTTATATTGTAGATATGTGGTGGTGTGACAGCACATCCGTCGCTATGGGCGGGCCATAGGGGGCCGGGCCCGCCCCCAAAAATGCTTGTGCACCCCCCCCCCCCCCACTTGAGGGAATTTATTATTAAATATACGTACTGTAGGCTAATAATAATTGTGCCCTGCCCTCCCATGCATTTCATATGCCCCCCTTAAGACTGAGGTCTGGCGACGTGTCTGTGTGACAGTGTTATATGATGTACTGTTTTATCTTTTGTTTTATGTGTAATATAAGTGTATTGATGTGTTTGGACCCCAGGAAGAGTAGCTGCTGTCTTGGCAGGAACTAATGGGGATCCATAATAAATACTAATACAAATGCATAACCACACCACATACACTACATGGCCCAAAGTATGTGGACACCTCCTCGTCGAAAGTCTCATTCCAAAATTATGGCCATTAATATGGAGTTGGTCCCCCCTTTGCTGCTATAACATAATCCACTCTTCTGGGAAGGCTTTCAACTAGATGTTGGAACATTGCTGAGGGGACTTGCTTCCATTCAGCCACAAGAGCATTAGTGAGGTCCGGCACTGATGTTGAGGATTAGGCCTGGCTTGCAGTTGGCGTTCCAATTCATCCCAAAGGTGTTCGATGGGGTTGAGGTCAGGGCTATTTGCAGGCCAGTCAAGTTCTTCCACACCGATCTCGACAAACCATTTCTTTATAGACCTTGCTTTGTGCACGGGGGCATTGTCCTGCTGAAACAGGAACGCATCTATTCTACTCTCCACAGCTCATCTTTGAAACCTCATCCTCTTCATCCCGCTAATTGCTTTCCTTTCTGAAAAATTCCCCCCTGCTCCAGATAATGCAGGATGCATTGTTGCCAGCTGACGTTTTGAGAAGCAGGACAAATGAGAAGTTAAATGGTCAGGCTAAATGATGATTTGTGGCCTGGTTGATGGTTGCAGTGATAATGGTTGTGGTGATAAAGGAGAGAGGACGCTGGTCTGGGTCTGATGGTGTCCGATTTCCTCTGTTTGGTACGGGTGGAGAGAGGAAAAGGAGGAAGAGAGGAGGTAGAGAGAGAGAAGAGGGGAGATAGGAGAGAGAGAGAGAGGGGAGATAGGAGAGAGAGAGAGAGAAGAGGGGAGATGAGAGAAAGAAGAGGGGAGACAGAGGAGAGAGAGAGCGAGAGAGAGAGAGAGAGAGAGAGAGAGGAGGAGAGGAGGAGATATCAGGGTAGCTAATCTTGAAAGAGTGGCCTTTAAATTCACAACATGGCTGTTAGATAACAGTGTATCTTTCTCTCCAAATCCTCATTATAGCATTACGTTGTGAACAGGAGTTAAATCCTCATTATAGCATTACGTTGTGAACAGGAGTTAAATCGTCATTATAGCATAACGTTGAGAGCAGGAGTTACAGTGCATTCAGAAAGTATTCAGATCCCTTGAATTTTCCTATATTTTGTTACATTACAGCCTTATTCTAAAATGGATTAAATAGTTTTTTCCCCTCATCAATCTACACACAATTCCCCATAATGATGAAGCAAAAACACATTTTTAGACATTTTAGCAAATGTATTAAAAAGTAAATAACTGAAATATCATATTTACATAAGTATTCAGACCCTTTACTCAGTACTTTGTTGAAGCACCTTTGGCAGCGGTTACAGTCTCGAGTCTTCTTGGGTATGACGCTACAAGCTTGGCACACCTGTATTTGGGGAGTTTCTCCCATTCTTCTCTGCAGATCCTCTCAAGCTCTTTCAGGTTGGTTGGGGAGCGTCGTTGCACAGCTATTTTCAGGTCTCTCTAGAGATGTTAGATCGGGTTGAAGTCCGGGCTCTGGCTGGGCCACTCAAGGACATTCAGAGACTTGTCCCGAAGCCACTCCTGCGTTTTCTTGGCTGTGTGCTTAGGGTCGTTGTCCTGTTGGAAGGTGAACCTTTTCCCCAGTATGAGATCCTGAGCGCTCTGGAGCAGGTTTTCATCAAGGATCTCTCTGTACTTTGCTCCGTTCATCTTTCCCTCAAACCTGACTAGTCCCCCAGTCCTTGCCGCTGAAAAACATCCCCACAGCATGATGATGATGTCCTCTGTAGCTCAGCTGGTAGAGCACGGCGCTTGTAACACCAGGGTAGTGGGTTCGATTCCCGGGACCGCTCATACGCAAAAATGTATGCACGCATGACTGTAAGTCGCTTTGGATAAAAGCGTCTGCTAAATGGCATATTATTATTATTATTATTATTATTACCACCATGCTTCACCGTAGGGATGGTGCAAGGTATCCTCCAGACGTGACACTTGGCATTCAGGCCAAAGAGTTTAATCTCGTCAGACCAGATAATCTTGTTTCTCATGGTCTGAGAGTCCTTTAGGTGCCTTTGGCAAACTCCAAGCGGGCTGTCATGTGCCTTTTACTGAGGAGTGGCTTCAGTCTGGCCACTGTACTATAAAGGCCTGATTGGTGGAGTGCTGTAGAGATGGTTGTCCTGGAAGGTTCTCCCATCTCCACAGAGGAACTCTGGAGCTCTGTCAGAGTGACCATCGGGTTCTTGGTCACATCCCTGACCAAGGCCCTTCTCCCCCGATTGCTCAGTTTGGCCTGGCGGCCAGCTCTAGAAAGAGTCTTGGTGGTTCCAAACTTCTTCCATTTAAGAATGATGGAGGCTACTTTGTTCTTGGGGACCTTCAGTACTGCAGACCTTTTTTGGTACCCTTCCCCATATCTGTGCCTCGACACAATCCTGTCTCGAAGCTCTACAGATAATTCCTTCAACGTCATGTCTTGGTTTTTGCTCTGACATGCACTGTCAACTCTGGGACCTTATATAGACAGGTGCGTGCCTTTCCAAATTATGTCCAATCAATTGAATTTACCACAGGTGGACTCCAATCAAGTTGTGGAAAAATCTCAAGGATGATCAATGGAAACAGGATGCACCTGACCTCAATTTTGTGTCTCATAGCAAAGGGTCTGAATACTTACGTAAATAAGGTATTTCTGTTTTCTATTTTTAATATATTAGCTTTGTCATTATGGGGTATTGTGTATAGATTGATGACGATTTCTATTTATTTAATCCATTTGAGAATTAGGCTCTAACGTATCAAAAATGTCTGAATACTTGTGAGCAGGAGTTAAATCCTCATTATAGCATTACATTATGAGCAGGAATTTAATCCTCATTATAATATTATGTTGTGAGCAGGAGTTAATTGAACAGGAACTCATTTTATGGATTTACTGTATGTCAATGTGTGATATGTGCCAAAATCTGAAAGTTCAACAAACCCCGATATTGGCAGGTTTCTACTGGATATATTCTATCACATCCTGGCTTCTATGTCTTATTGACTCGTCCGATTAGAGAGAATCCTGTCTAATACTCTGCCTAGTAAAGGGCCTATACAAAAGGCTGTCTGAATTGGCACTCTATTCCCTATATATTGTACTACTTTTGACCAGGTCCCATAGGGAATAGCTTCTTCCTCCGAAGCTGCCTCCCCTTCCTTGTTCGGGCAGGCTTCGGCGTTCGTCGTCACCGGCCTTCTAGCCACTGCCGCTCCATATCTCATCATTCCATTTGTCTTGTCTTGTCAATTACACACACCTGCTTCATATTCCCCTCATTAGTATGTGTTTAAGTGTTCCCTCTGCCCCCCTTGTCCTTGTGGGTGGTTGTTCATTGTGAGGATTAGTAGCTTGGTTGAGCTCAGTATTTTGTATTGCCGGGGTATTTTCCCTGTGTGCCTGTTTGTTCCAGTGCGCCTGTTTTGCGCACTGGACTGGTTACGCTGGATTACGGAATAAACTCTGTATACTGTGATTTACCCTCCTGCGCCTGACTCCTTCAAATCACGCATCACACAGACAGGCACAAGAACAAGGCTACACCTTGAAAAATCTGATAGGTTTAACTCTGACTCAAACGTACTCAGTACCAAAAATAAATCTGTCTCCCCAATGTTTCGCCTCAACAAAATGTCTGCTATCATTCCAGTGAAAGTGATGTGGAAAATTCTCACTATACTTTATTAAAAATCAAAGTTCTACACAGTTTTTGCAGAATCAAGATTGAATTTATTACAAAGGACAAAGCCGGGGTGATTTGCAAAGCATCCTCCCTCCTCTCTCTCTGCTCCCCATCTACATAGTCCCATTCACATCCCTCCTAGCTCGAAATCCCTTCCTCTACCCTTATCTTCAGTTTCCCGCTCTCAATCGCTCCGCCCACTCCCTTTGTCTCTCTATCGCTCCGCCCACTCCCTTTGTCTCTCTATCGCTCCGCCCACTCCCTTCGTCTGTGATGGCGGCTAAATTTAACTTTCATTCAGTTCAGAATCAATAGTAATACAATCAATCAATACCTTATCTTGCAAAAACACTCATGTTTAGTTTAAACTCTGTTCAACCCCAGCTCTCCCGAGCTTGACCTGAAGATTGACTATTGGACATGACAGGTTCACACTTAATCTTTCAAACATACCCAAATCTATTCCTCTTCCCATCCCGTCATACTGTAATTACTCATGACTAGTCTAAACGCTGCTTAACTTTGGCTCTGCTCTCAGAACCTTTGAGGAGAGATGCATTAGGCAACAGTCTGGTTTCAGTCTCTGATAAGGTAAGACAGCCATGGATTAGGTAAGAGCGAGCAATTCGACCCTAGGTCAGATCCCCATTTCACACATACACAAGCTCAGTGAAACCATTTCACACATACACAAGCCCAGTGAAAGGAACCATTCTTAGTTCTTGCCTAGTAACAGAGACGTCCTTGATTTAACTTTGTTTAGCACATAGTTTACTAAAAAATCCACCTCAAAAGCTGTTCTGTGAATTCAAACCGAGCAGGGTGTGTAGGGCTATGACTGACTTATTTAGTTCCTGGTGGAACGCTAAAAATAATTTCCACCCTTCTCTCTCTTTCACGCCTCTTCTCTTCTCCTCTCTTGACAAAAGTGAATAACAACCCAATGTTCCAACAGATTGACAGCTCTTTGGTCTTGGCCATAGTGGAGTTTGGAGTGTGACTGTTTGAGGTTGTGGACAGGTGTCTTTTATACTGATAACAAGTTCAAACAGGTGCCATTAATACAGGTAACGAGTGGAGGACAGAGGAGCCTCTTAAAGAAGAAGTTACAGGTCTGTGAGAGAAATCTTGTTTGTTTGTAGGTGACCAAATACTTATTTTCCACCATAATTTGCAAATAAATTCATTCAAAATCCTACAATGTGATTTTCTGGATTTTTTTTCCTCATTTTGTCTGTCATAGTTGACGTGTACCTCTGATGAAAATTACAGGCCTCTCTCATCTTTTTAAGTGGGAGAACTTGCACAATTGGTGGCTGACTAAACAATTCCCCCCACTGTATATATATATATATATATATATATATATATATATATATATATATATATATATATATATATATTTTGTGATGTCACGAGAGGCTGTGTCCTGGAGGGACGTTACATCCCCCTGAGATGGCTGCAAACCCAGACAGCTATGGCTCCATCTGCTGGTATGGTCGGGAACTCCAACCCTCTATGGCCAATCTTCCCGCGCAGCTGAAACCAATCAGGAGCTGATGAGCTGAAGGTTTGTTGAAGGGAAGAGACACGGTCTCCAAGCGGGGCTCTGGAGGACAAGAGTGCTGCACGTCCACTTCCATGAGGAATTTAAGGATTTGGAGATACTTACCTTTGGGAAATACTCACCTTTGGGATATATGCACCTGTGGAAATACGTGGGGGACATTTGGAAGGACGTTTTGCTGGGTTGGCCACTAGCTGCAACGTTGACGGAGCTGACGACCAAACGCCACTCACGAATGGTGAAGTGGAACCCTGCGGCGGAGGCGGCTTTCCTCAACCTGAAGCGAGCACTCTGCTCCAGTCCGATCCTGGTGGCACCAGACTTCAAGAAGGAATTCATTGTCCAAGCGGATGCTTCGGAGGTGGGTCTGGGTGCTGTCCTCACCCAGGCACATGACGGTGAAGAACATCCCATTCTCTACCTAAGCAGAAAGTTACTTCCAAGAGAGAAGAACTATTCAACGGTGGAGAAAGAATGTCTGGCTGTAGTCTGGGCCCTGGAGTCCCTTCGGTTCTATCTCCTGGGCCGACGTTTCATGGTGGTATCTGATCACGCCCCTCTGCAGTGGATGGCCAAGAACAAGGAATCAAACAGTAGAGTAACCAGATGGTTTTTGAGCTTGCAACCGTTTAACTTTTCTGTTGTCCACAGGGCTGGCAAGCACCACGGCAATGCGGACGCCCTCTCCCGGCGTGATGCCTTCTTCGCTGCCTTTACCCCGACGAGGACGTCGGTCCCGAGGAGGGGGATGTGTGATGTCACGAGAGGCTGTGTCCTGGAGGGACGTTACATCCCCCTGAGATGGCTGCAAACCCAGACAGCTATGGCTCCATCTGCTGGTATGGTCGGGAACTCCAACCCTCTATGGCCAATCTTCCCGCGCAGCTGAAACCAATCAGGAGCTGATGAGCTGAAGGTTTGTTGAAGGGAAGAGACACGGTCTCCAAGCGGGGCTCTGGAGGACAAGAGTGCTGCACGTCCACTTCCATGAGGAATTTAAGGATTTGGAGATACTTACCTTTGGGAAATACTCACCTTTGGGATATATGCACCTGTGGAAATACGTGGGGGACATTTGGAAGGACGTTTTGCTGGGTTGGCCACTAGCTGCAACGTGGAATATAGTAAGACTGGGGAAAAGTTATTTGAGCGAGGGAGAGTTATGATTTTGGATGTGGAAGAGACATCCCTGAACTGTTAACCCTGAAAGAGCCACCAGAGTACAGAATTGTGTTATACTTTCGTTAGTTTCCCAAGACCTTTAATAAAATCCTTGTTTTGGTTGAACCTGGTCTCCTTGCACTACTTGAGCAATCCCGCTGAAAGCTGTGTAGCCTCTCGTGACATCACAATATATATACAGTGGGGAGAACAAGTATTTGATAAACTGCCGATTTTGCAGGTTTTCCTACTTACAAAGCATGTAGAGGTCTGTAATTTTTATCATAGGTACACTTCAACTGTGAGAGACGGAATCTAAAACAAAAATCCAGAAAATCACATTATATGATTTTTAAGTAATTAATTTGTATGATGTATGCACATCTACAAAATGATATTTGCATGCACCTATGATAAAAATCACAGACCTCTACATGCTTTGTAAGTAGGAAAACCTGCAAAATCGGCAGTTTATCAAATACTTGTTCTCCTCACTGTACATATATACACTACCGGTCAAAAGTTTTAGAACACCTACTCATTCATGGGTTTTTCTTTATTTTTTACTATTTTCTACATTGTAGAATAATAGTGAAGACAGTAGGTGTTCTAAAACTTTTGACCGGTAGTGTAAAGTTTGGACACACACACTCATTCAAGGGTTTTCTCCTATTTTTACTATTTTCCTTCAAGACTGTTGGAAAAACATTCCAGGTGAAGTTGGTTGAGAGAATGCCATGAGTGTGCAAAGCTGTCATCAAGGCAAAGGATGGCTACTTTGAAGAATCTAAAATCTAAAATATATTTTGATTTGTTTAACACTTTTTTGTTTACTAAATGATTCCAGATGTGTTATTTCATAGTTTTGATGTCTTCACTATTATTCTACAATGTAGAAAATAGTAAAAATAAAGAAAAACTCTTGAATTTGTAGGTGTGTCCAAACTTTTGACTTTTCCTGTACATACATATATGACTGCAACACTTAACAAAGAGCTGCAGTTAGTTTCAGAATGGGTGGCAAGGAATAAGTTAGTCCTAAATAAAAAAAATAAAATAAAAATAAAAGCATTGTATTTGGGACAAATCATTCACTAAAACCTAAACCTCAACTGAATCTTGTAATAAATAATGTGGAAGTTGAGCAAGTTGAGGTGACTAAGCTGCTTGGAGTAACCCTGGATTGTAAACTGTCATGGTCAAAACATATTGATACAACAGTAGTCAAGATGGGGAGAAGTCTGTCCATAATAATGTGCTGCTCTGCCTTTTTAACAACACTATCAACAAGGCAGGTCATACAGGCCCTAGTTTTGTCACACCTGGACTACTGTTCAGTCATCTGGTCAGGTGCCACAAAGAGAGACTTTGGAAAATTGCAATTGGCTCAGAACTGGGCAGCACGGCTGGCCCTTGGATGTACACAGAGAGCTAAAATTAATACTATGCATGTCGATCTCTCCTGGCTCAAAGTGGAGGAAAGATTGACTTCATCAGTACTTGTATTTGTGGGAGGTATTGACATGTTGAATGCAACAGAGGTCTCTTCACAGTCCCCAAGTCCAGAACAGACTATGGGAGGCGCACAGTACTACATAGAGCCATGACTACATGGAACTCTATTCCACATCAAGTAACTCATGCAAGTGTAGCCGGCGCGGTCTGCTCGTTGCCGACTACTGCGTTGTGTTCCGGTGCACTGAAGACAACACACTGGCGTACTTGAAGGCACTTTATTGTGTACAACTCTCTCAATCTGTTCAACATCAAAGAGAGAAAATGTTCAAAACTCTACCCTCGACCAGAATCCGCCTCTCCCAGCCGAATACAATGCAGACTCAATATAATCACATTCAAAAATACAAGGAATAAAATACAACATCATTGGAAAATAAACATTGCATCTGGTGTATATCTTATGTATGTGTCATATTCATGTTATCTCTGCCAAAAACTCTGAGCTTTTAGCCTTTACATTAATACTGTGCAACATGACATAAACCATCTTTCAAACAGGTAATACATACAGTAATATGCACGAAGCAACATGTAATCCTTCACATTTGAGCTTTTCAGTGCCATTAAACACTAATCAATACATGAAAACATTTTAAATGAACACATTTTTAACCTGATATAGGGAATACATACCTGTTCAACATCAAAGAGAGAAAATGTTCAAAACTCTACCCTCGACCAGAATCCGCCTAACATAAAAAGAACAACGTGAGCTTCATACAAGAGGATAGAATAATGATTGCTAACTTACAGCTAAACAGAACACGAGGTTAGCTAAGTTAGCAATTTCTCAACTCTCAAAAATGGCTATATTCACAACACAGCTTGATTAAATGTACGTACACTCATCATATAATATACATACAAGTTACTATGTGCACTGAAACGTTTTAGTTTTAACAGGTATATCAAGTTTATGTCACGCCGAAGTGAACACGTACCTCTCCCAGCCGAATACAATGCAGACTGAGAAAAGCACAACATCCCTCCGCATATAACCAACTCTAGAGGGCGCACTTACACAACTAACTCTCCCAATATCTGTAGACTACACGAAATGCTGAACAATACAATATTTTGGTGAAATCAACTCACAAAATAAAATAAAAAATAGAAAATGAACGGTTGCAAAAATCTGTAATTCTTTGACCTGTTACATTCACCCCTCTTTAATTTCACCAAAATCCTTCACACTTCGAGGGTGGAAAATAACCAAAAACATATAGAATAAAACTCTTGTCCACTTGGTCCAAGATAGCCCTGGGACTCCATTTCCCATATACAGCGTATAAAGCTACTTACAAAGTAAGTTAAAAGAAAACAGCAGTTGATCAGGCTACTGCCCCTTCTAGTGAATATGATGCCTTATACATCATATGAAATCTTGGAACACTTTCCCTCCATTATGAACATCTCATGACTCAGGTCATACTACTGGTAATAAAGAAAAATATCTTAATCTCAAAAATGTATCTAAAATAAAGAACGGAAAGACAGTGACCTTTTGACTCCTGTAACAAAACCCTTGGTGAGTGGTTTTGCACCATGTTCTCTATCAAGCGATCGACTGCCTTAACAACCCTGCCAGTACGTGTTCTGACAACCTGACTTTCAAACCCTTGTACTTGGGAGGGTATCTGACTATCAATCAGTGTAACAGGTGAATTGACGTCCGAAGACCCTGTCTCATCTAAGTCAGGAACATCAATTGGGGCAACAGAGTCAGTGTCAGTCATGTGCAAATCAGGGGGGTCACTGGAATCCGACAAGTCTCTCACAGGTGAGTATTCATTTTCCCCTTGGCCTCTGACCTCTTTAGACTGGGCTCTCGTGGGTGTCAGTTGAACAGACTTCCTGGACAGAGAGTGGGGCATCTCATTCTCCATCTCAGACTCATCAGCTTCTCCAATAGACTCAGAGTCAGAGGATGCGTTTAACCACGAACATGTACGGTCCTCAGAAGCATCTACTGCTAGGCCACTCAAAGCATCAACAGAAGGAGGCTGAAGCTCACTGGCCACATCCGAGGCAGCTCCATTCATCTCCTCATCGCTTAGTTCTGGCATGGGCAAGAAGCTCACATCCAACATCAAATTCCGATGAACAACTTTTGTTTTCCCACTTTCCAGCTGTTTTGCACTTTAGGACACTTGTAAGAGCGGGGTCGGGACAGTGTTTCACCAGCATCATTGTGACTTCGTGAGAGGGGTCCTCAATGTTTCGCCCCTGCCTTCTCAGACACTCATCTGCGACATCCACAGCCTTGTTCAAGCGTATCCAATAGTCCATGGGACTTTCTCCAGCCAGAGGAAGTGTGTTATAGAAATCTGCTAAAGGCATAGAGGAGTAGGTTAACTCACTGAAATGTTGTTTCAGAATATCAAAGACGAGCTTGGAGTTCTCAGCTGGCTGCAGCGATGGCATACTGCGCAGGGTAACTTTAACAATGTCTCTAGCCTTTCCCATTAGTCTTGACATTATCTCCTGGGAGTGCTCTTGCGGGTGTACACCCCTCTTATTCAGGTAAACGCTCATAATCTCTTCCCACTCATGCACTGTGTGTTTGTCTGTTCCATCACCCCTGAAGTACGGCGGCTCTTTGACATCTGTCTTCATGACTAATTTTACTCCTGTCATGTTCAAATCAGACTGTCCATATCCTAAGTTCAGGCTAGGCGTAGGAGTGGTTTGGTTATCTGCACTACCAACAGATCTCTGTAATTGGCTAGCAATGTTCTCTCCTATTTCATGAGCTAACTGTGTGATGAGACTCCCTAGGTCTGCAGAACTCACATGTGAACTAGACACTGGCTGACGTGGAGAATGTTCATCTGTTTGGGTGTGAGTGTATGAAAATGCAGGACAGCCCACTGAACTAACGCTGCTTGCAATGTCTGGAGCATCTCTTAAGCTACTCATGTGTGGTGCGGGGGAATATTCATCAGTGCGTAAGCGTGTGGACGAGAGTACAGGTCTGCCTAGTATACCAGCACCCCTAACCGGCGTGCTCTCCACCATACTCATAAACCTGCCCCTCCCCAGGCTTACCCCTGCAGCATCTCCAACACTAAATGGTGTCTGCGCATCCTTGCCATCAGCCATTTTTTTTTTTTTTTTTTTTTTTTTAAATAGAAAGTTGTAATAGACTATGGTAATGATATGTGAGTCACCAGAACATGTGAATATGAATTTTTTTTTTTTAAATGATAGAAGTAGCTGAGGTAAGCAATTAAGAGCTACAATTTACACATTAATGTTTGCCCTTATACTTGTAACGTTCCGAAGAGGTTCCTACTCGTCACAGCAACCACCGGCGATCACCCTGGCGATGATCTGAAGCGAAGATAATCCGGGTCACGGCACCAATGAAGCCGGCGCGGTCTGCTCGTTGCCGACTACTGCGTTGTGTTCCGGTGCACTGAAGACAACACACTGGCGTACTTGAAGGCACTTTATTGTGTACAACTCTCTCAATCTGTTCAACATCAAAGAGAGAAAATGTTCAAAACTCTACCCTCGACCAGAATCCGCCTCTCCCAGCCGAATACAATGCAGACTCAATATAATCACATTCAAAAATACAAGGAATAAAATACAACATCATTGGAAAATAAACATTGCATCTGGTGTATATCTTATGTATGTGTCATATTCATGTTATCTCTGCCAAAAACTCTGAGCTTTTAGCCTTTACATTAATACTGTGCAACATGACATAAACCATCTTTCAAACAGGTAATACATACAGTAATATGCACGAAGCAACATGTAATCCTTCACATTTGAGCTTTTCAGTGCCATTAAACACTAATCAATACATGAAAACATTTTAAATGAACACATTTTTAACCTGATATAGGGAATACATACCTGTTCAACATCAAAGAGAGAAAATGTTCAAAACTCTACCCTCGACCAGAATCCGCCTAACATAAAAAGAACAACGTGAGCTTCATACAAGAGGATAGAATAATGATTGCTAACTTACAGCTAAACAGAACACGAGGTTAGCTAAGTTAGCAATTTCTCAACTCTCAAAAATGGCTATATTCACAACACAGCTTGATTAAATGTACGTACACTCATCATATAATATACATACAAGTTACTATGTGCACTGAAACGTTTTAGTTTTAACAGGTATATCAAGTTTATGTCACGCCGAAGTGAACACGTACCTCTCCCAGCCGAATACAATGCAGACTGAGAAAAGCACAACATCCCTCCGCATATAACCAACTCTAGAGGGCGCACTTACACAACTAACTCTCCCAATATCTGTAGACTACACGAAATGCTGAACAATACAATATTTTGGTGAAATCAACTCACAAAATAAAATAAAAAATAGAAAATGAACGGTTGCAAAAATCTGTAATTCTTTGACCTGTTACACAAGCAGTAAATTGTTATTTAAAAAACTGATAAAAATACACGTTATGGAACAGCGGGAACTGTTAAGAAACACAAACATAGACGCATGCATACACACACCCGATAACTCCCGAGTGGCCCAGTGGTCTAAGGCACTGCATCGCAGTGCTAGCTGTGCCACTAGAGATCCTGGTTCGAATCCAGGCTCTGTCGTAGCCGGCTGCGACCGGGAGACCCATGAGGCAGCGCACAATTGGCCCAGGGTAGGGGAGGGAATGGCCGGCAGGGATGTAGCTCAGTTGGTAGAGCATGGTGTTTGCAACGCCAGGGTTGTGGGTTCGATTCCCACGGGGGGCCAGTATGAAAAAAATTATGTATGCTGTAAGTAACTGTAACTGTAAGATAAGAGTGTCTGCTAAATGACTAAAATGTAAATGTCCACATGGATTTAGTGGTAGTAGAGTAGGGGCATTTGGACACACACTCAATCTGTTGTGAATGTTTTTAAAATGGTATAACTGCCTTGATTTTAATGGACCCAATGAAGAGTAGTTGCTGCCTTGGCCGCAGCTAATGGAGATCCATAATAAATACAAATACAGGAATGGATGAATCCATGACCAAAACAAATTATGTGGTCTTGTCGGCAGGAAATCTGATGATGTTAATGGTTATGTCAATACTTAAAGTAGAGAGTAACCTATTTTTAGAAAGATAACTGAAATCTTCCTGAGAGGCAGATGAATCAGATGAAGAAGGATTGGGCTATTGGGTGTTTCTCCAGTGAGATTTTTTGCCTCTCTCTCTCTCTCTCTCTCTCTCTCTCTCTCTCTCTCTCTCTCTCTCTCTCTCTCTCTCTCTCTCTCTCTCTCTCTCTCTCTCTCTCTCTCTCTCTCTCTCTCTCTCTCTCTCTCTCTCTCTCTCTCTCTCTCTCTCTCTCTCTCTCTCTCTCTCTCTCTCTCTCTCTCTCTCTCTCTCTCTCTCTCTCTCTCTCTCTCTCTCTCTCTCTCTCTCTCTCTCTCTCTCTCTCTCTCTCTCTCTCTCTCTCTCTCTCTCTCTCTCTCTCTCTCTCTCTCTCTCTCTCTCTCTCTCTCTCTCTCTCTCTCTCTCTCTCTCTCTCTCTCTCTCTCTCTCTCTCTCTCTCTCTCTCTCTCTCTCTCTCTCTCTCTCTCTCTCTCTCTCTCTTCTCTCTCTCTCTCTCTCTCTCTCTCTCTCTCTCTCTCTCTCTCTCTCTCTCTCTCTCTCTCTCTCTCTCTCTCTCTCTCTCTCCCCTCCCTCCCTATCCTTCTGTACTGTACCTGACCTGAGTCATTGTGAGGATTGAAAGGAGCTAGGGGTTAGGGGGAAATGCAGCCATCGTACTGTAGGTCTCAGGTTGAGTCCAAAATGGCACCCTATTCCCTATATAGTGCACTACTTTAGACCAGAGCCCACAGGGCCCATAGGGCTCTTGTCAAAATTAGTGCACTATATAGGGAATAGGGTGCCATTTGGGACTCAGCCTCAGTGTATCTTAGTCCAATCCAATACTTCATTACCTTCTGTGAGAGCGGCTGAATAGAAACGATCTTGATGATCCGCCAGAGTACATGCAGCCAAAAGGCCGGCGCTTCTTTCTGATATTAAATATTGATTGGAAAAGATTGATCAAAACACCAGCCTGTCTTAAAAGAGCACTGAGAAAGAACCATTAAAGCGGAGACGTGTGAAAAACAGAACCTGACTTATGATAAAAATAATAGAAAATCCTCTACCTGTGTGAGCCTTGGGGGGAGAGAGATGGTTTACATTTACATTTTAGTCATTTAGCAGTTTCATACTGGCCCCCCAGGGGAAACGAACCCACAATCCTGGCGTTGTAAGCGCCATGCTCTACCAACTGAGCCACAGGGTACTACATGAGAGGGAGGGAGGGAGAGAGAGAGAGAGAGAGAGAGAGAGAGAGAGAGAGAGAGAGAGAGAGAGAGAGAGAGAGAGAGAGAGAGAGAGAGAGAGAGAGAGAGAGAGAGAGAGAGAGAGAGAGAGAGAGAGAGAGAGAGAGAGAGAGAGAGAGAGAGAGAGAGAGAGAGAGAGAGAGAGAGAGAGAGAGAGAGAGAGAGAGAACAAAATAATGGAAATAGAGATATAAACTGAAAGAGACAGTATGTGACGCAGAGAAACGTACCTCACGTAGGGGGTAACTTTAATTGGGGAGTTTGGAGTGTTTTCCTTGCTAATTGCGTGGCATTGAAGAGATGGTTGTTTGTTTTGTACTGCGTGTTAGGTGTCAGATCCTTACAGCTCTCCAAACTGATGGCAAGGTGAAGGTGTCAGATCCTTACAGCTCTCCAAACTGATGGCAGGGTGAAGGTGTCAGATCGTTACAGCTCTCCAAACTGATGGCAGGGTGAATGTGTCAGATCCTTTCAGCTCTCCAAACTGATGGCAGGGTGAAGGTGTCAGATCCTTACAGCTCTCCAAACTGATGGCAGGGTGAATGTGTCAGATCCTTACAGCTCTCCAAACTGATGGCAGGGTGAATGTGCCTGTCGGAGAGAGGGAATAGAAGGAGTGAGGGAGACAGAGAGAGGATAGACATGGAAGAGAGAGAGAGAGGATATACTGCACCACAGGCCTCAAACACCAAACAGATATCATTCTGTTCTTACCTCTCCCTTTAACTCATATCATTATTTGTTCTACTTTTTAAATCACTAATTAACTCTCTCTCTCTCTCTCTCTCTCTCTCTCTCTCTCTCCTCTCCTCTCCTCTCCTCTCCTCCTCTCCTCTCCTCTCCTCTCCTCTCCTCTCCTCTCCTCTCCTCTTCTCCTCTCCTCTCCTCTCCTCTCCTCTCCTCTCCTCTCCTCTCCTCTCCTCTCCTCTCCTCTCCTCTCCTCTCCTCTCCTCTCCTCTCCTAGTCATGAATGGCAACATCCGTATTACCCTTCAGCAACATGTATACATCATGACCTTATAATAGTGTTAACAGAACAGGGAGGTTCAGAAACAGTTTTAGCTTTTGAACAGATGCGGTTCTTTTGCACTGTGATTCTGATAAAAGTGGAAAAAAAGCTCTGTGACTATATTTTTAGCAACCATCTGTTTTGAAATATTGTTGATAGCCTACTTCCCAAAATAAGATTTGTGAAATCATATCTGAAATGAAACAGTGCTTAACAATTACCTTTATTCCTCTGGGGCTAGGAAAAAGGAGGGCAAGTGTATTTGTGTGTGCGTGTGTGCGTTTTTCACTGTACCTCCCATTCTTACAGTGAGAGCATCCGCATGGGAAGACATCGCTGCAACTAGCTCTCACTGTCTCACGTCAGAATTAGACGTTCATCCATGTTTCTGAAACATCAAATTTAAAAGTTGTTGCGAACGAAGTGTTTAAGGTTAAGTTTAGGCATTAACTCCACATTTTTAAGGTTAGGATTAAGTTAGGAATCAGAGGCAGATGCGGCAGGTAGCTTAGTGGTTAAGAGCGTTGTGCCAGTAACCGAAAGGTCGCTGGTTCTAATCTCCGAGCCGACTAGGTGAAAAATCTGTCGATGTGCCCTTGAGCAAGGCACTTAACCCTAATTGCTCCTGTAAGTCGCTCTGGATAAGAGCGTATGATAAATATTTATTATTATTACGCCCATCCGCCATCCCCATCCTCAAAACCTACTTGAAGGTAACAGCGCTCACCGTTGCCCCTACTAGCAGGTTTCCTCGACATCATCAGACATGGATGGACGTCAAATACTGACTTGTATAACGGGTGACTTGACTGCATTAATGATACTCGCAGGACCACATACACACGTCAATAGGCATCCATATGCATATACAGACACACACACGCACACACAGACACACACACACATAATCCCCCCCCCCCCACACACACACACACACTGTGACAGTATTTATTTTGGGGATACGACTGAAGTCATGTGGAGCACAGTCCTTACCCCCTGGAGAGAGATAAATCAAGACTGAGCGTTTTTAATCTCAGAGCAGGTTGACAATGCTGTCTGGGCTAGCCTTAATAAATGGCAGCCAGGTAAAGTGTTTTAATGGCGTAATCTTCCCTCCACTGTGTCAGCGTAATGGTCACTGCCTGTTCATTGATAGAGAGATGCATGGTGGGATAGAGACAGAAAGAGACGGAGAGAGGGAGATAGAGGGAGGGATGGAGAGAGAGAGAAGAGATGTAGAGAGAGAGAGATGCATGGTGTGATGGGCGTGAAGTGGCAGCAGTCATTTCCCTGATGGATATAGATTGAGCAATAGTGAGAGAATGAAAAGGAAGAGAGGGGGGGAGAGGCAGACAGATTTGAGGAGTGGAGAGCGTGCCTCCTCCGCAGTGAGAGAACAGGAGGCAGAGAGAGGATGGGAGGCAGAGAGAGGACGGGAGGCAGAGAGAGGACGGGAGGCAGAGAGAGGACGGGAGGCAGAGAGAGGACAGGAGGAAGAGACAGGACGGGAGGCAGAGAGAGGACAGGAGGCAGGGAGAGGACAGGAGGCAGAGAGAGGATGGGAGGCAGAGAGAGGACGGGAGGCAGAGAGAGGACGGGAGGCAGAAAGAGGACAGGAGGCAGAGAGAGGACAGGTGGCAGAGAGAGGACGGGAGGAAGAGAGAGGACAGGAGGCAGAGAGAGGACGGGAGGCAGAGAGAGGACGGGAGGCAGAGAGAGGACAGGTGGCAGAGAGAGGAAAGGTGGCAGAGAGAGGACGGGTGGCAGAGAGAGGACGGGAGGCAGAGAGATGACAGGAGGAAGAGAGAGGACAGGAGGCAGAGAGAGGACAGGTGGCAGAGAGAGGACGGGAGGCAGAGAGAGGACGGGAGGCAGAGAGAGGACGGGAGGCAGAGAGAGGACAGGAGGCAGAGAGAGAACGGGAGGCAGAGAGAGGACGGGAGGCAGAGAGAGGACGGGAGGCAGAGAGAGGACGGGAGGCAGAGAGAGGACGGGAGGCAGAGAGAGGAAGGGAGGCAGAGAGAGGACGGGAGGCAGAGAGAGGACGGGAGGCAGAGAGAGGACGGGAGGCAGAGAGAGGACGGGAGGCAGAGAGAGGAAGGGAGGCAGAGAGAGGACGGGAGGCAGAGAGAAGAAGGGAGGCAGAGAGAGGACGGGAGGCAGAGAGAGGAAGGGAGGCAGAGAGAGGACGGGAGGCAGAGAGAGGAAGGGAGGCAGAGAGAGGACGGGAGGCAGAGAGAGGACAGCAGGCAGAGAGAGGACGGGAGGCAGAGAGAGGACGGGAGGCAGAGAGAGGA
>NC_059208.1:64165674-64180674 GCF_020615455.1 Coregonus clupeaformis | reverse complement strand
GAGAGAGAGAGAGAGAGAGAGAGAGAGAGAGAGAGAGAGAGAGAGAGAGAGAGAGAGAGAGAGAGAGAGAGACAGAGAGACAGAGACAGAGAGAGACAGAGAGAGAGAGAGAGAGCAGAGAGAGAGAGAGACAGAGACAGAAAGAGAGAGACAGAGATAGAGAGAGAGAGAGAGAGAGAGAGAGAGAGAGAGAGAGAGAGAGAGAGAGAGAGAGAGAGAGACAGAGACAGAGAGAGAGAGAGAGAGAGAGAGAGAGAGAGAGACAGAGAGAGAGAGAGAGAGAGAGAGAGAGAGAGAGAGCTTTTTTGACTTTTTGTCTTTCTTTAATGGTACATCCTCATCTAATTAAAACCCCACCCCACCCCCCTTAAAATAAAGTACACAGATTACCAATATCCCCTGTACTGCATACTCACCTTTTCCTCTACCCCATGTTACAAAAACAACACCACACATCACAATAACCCAAACCTCACCAACTCTACAACCGTATATCCAGACAATCTTCCTCAGCTATACAGACAGCCCCCCCAACACACCATATTTCTTGAAACATCTCCACACTTTTTATCATTTTATAAAACTCAAATTCCACCCTAAGGCGCGCAGAGACCATCCCATTAAATAATAGTAAAGGGTCTGTTATCCCCCCACCTTTGACCCTGTTCCTCCTTGTTAGCCAAATAGCTAACTTTGACTGAGCAAACAGAAAATTCAACAACACACATTTTTCCTTTTCCTTATTTGAATACCTGTACCCCATTATAAACATCCCGACAGTAAAAACCACCCCCAACCTCTCACACAGACATTCCAACTGAGACATTAAAGGCATTAACCTGGCGCACACAGAAAACACATGAATCACAGTTTCACTCATGACACAGAAAGGACACCCCTGTCTGACTCCCCGGTTCAACCCGTGCTAACCAGCTGTTAGTGGCCAGGGCTCCATGTAAAACCCTCCACTGGAGGTCCCCTGACCTCTTTGGTACTGGGAGTTTGTAGAGCCCCCTCCATCTAAAACCAATCATACTCTCCGCTCCACATGCCCCCTGCCACTGATGTGCCTTCACTCCTGTTAGGCTCCTAATGTTCCTTACCTTAATGCAGAGGTTGTAGAGGGCTTTACCTCCCACCCCCTCAAACTCGCCCAGGCTCGGAGTGTTAAAATCTAACAAGTCCTCCAGACCCCCCTTGCCAGTCCCCAGTCTCTGCCGTCACGTACAGTGGCGGAAACATTGGTGGCCCCTCCCCCTTTGGCTGCTCAAACACCCCCCTTACCGGCTCGGACAGTGCCTCCTGGACTTCCCCCAGGAATCTCTCCAGCAGCCTAAGAGACGTTAGTCCTGTTTGTTTTGCTAGGACTTCTGGGGTTTTCCATCCATCCTCTCCCAGCAGTCGCAGGTCACCCAGCCTTAGTAATCCCGCTGCCATCAGTCGCCTCTTCAGGGTGGCTGACTGAACCGATCTCAAAAGGATGACTGGGTTGTGGAAGATAGGCTCCTCCCACACCCACAGCCCAGGCTCCACACCCCCTTTTCGTGTGGGCCTTAGTAGCTGCCAGGCCCTCAGCACCGCAGAGTAAAAATCAGAGAGTCCTGCTGTACTCAGCCCCTCCAGCCTCATGAGGAATAGCTGCCGGTCCAACCCTAATCCGCCAGCTCTCCTCAGCAGCGCGCATGCTGGCTCCCTCCATCCGACATCAGTATGGTACAGCAGTCTCTGTGCCGCCTTTAGTCGGAATGCAGCCACCCTGCTCTCCAGTTCCACCAGGCCCTGTCCTCCTTCATTTACGGACATATACAACACTGCCGCCCTCAGCCAGTGATGGCCCGACCAGAAGAAGTCCACCAGCTTGCGTTGCAGGTCTGCGAGCAGCCCAGCAGGGGGTTGAGGACAGCCAGTTTATGCCACAGGGAAGATGCCACCAGGTTGTTGATTATCAGCACCCTCCCTCTATATGACACTTGGGACAGGAGCCACCTCCACCTGGCCAGTCTTGACACCACTGCCTGTGACAGCCCCTCCCAGTTCTTCCTGACCCACGTCTCCGAGCCCAGGTACACCCCCCAATATTTTAAGCCCTTCACAACCCCACTGCAACCCCCCTGGAAGCAGAGGAGGGACCCTATCCCCCATGCCCCACATAACAGAGCTTTGCTCTTTCCCCAGTTTACCTTGGCTGACGAAGCTCCCTCGTACACCTTCAGACTATTCTCCAGTGCCTGCATATCCTGACCATCCCTGACCATCACAGAAACGTCATCTGCATACGCTGACACTGCTATGCCTGTCCAGCACACTCCCTTCAGTCTCCTGCGTAGCAGGCCCAAAAAAGGTTCAATGGCTAGTGTATATAACTGCCCTGATAGAGGGCATCCTTGTCTAATGCCCCGCCTAACCCAGACTGGCCTACTGAGCCCCCCTCCCACCTTAACCATACATGACACCCCAGCATACAACATCTTCACATAGGCCAAAAACCTTTCCCCAAACCCAAACACAGACATCACATTAAACAGATACTCATGGTCCACTCTATCAAAGGCCTTCTCTTGATCTAAAGAGACCAGACCAAAGTTCACATTAGAACTTCTCGACAAGTCCAACATGTCCCTGATTAAGAACAAGTTGTCCGTGATTAAGCGTCCTGGTATGCAATATGTCTGGTCCTTATGTACTATAGAGTCCAGATGGGACTTTAGTCTGTTAGCGAGGACCTTGGCAAATATCTTGTAGTCCGCACAGAGCAATGCCACAGGCCTCCAGTTCTTAAGTTCACACAAGTCCCCTTTTTTGGGCAGGAGAGTCAGAGCCGCCCGACGGCAGCTCATCGGCAACTCTCCTACCCCGACGCATTCACGCAACACGCGAAAGAAGTCCAGTCCAATTATTCCCCAGAATTTTTTATAAAACTCCACTGGGAGTCCATCGACCCCCGGTGCACGGCCGGGGGACATCTGGGTTACGGCCTCTGCCAGTTCATGGGACAACAGGGGAATGTCCATTTCATCCCTTTGTACCAGAGAGAGCTTAGGGAGTTCGGCAAACAAAACCTGAGCACACATAGGATCACACAGTTCTGCCTTATACAATTCAGTATAAAACTCCACAGTCCGCTCCCGCATCTCCCCCCACCACAGAGGTCACCCGCCCATCCGAAAGCCGTAGACAATGCATACCCTTGGCTTCACCGCTCTGTCTTTCCAAACCAAAGAAGAAGGAGCTGGGAGCATCCATCTCCTACGGCATGGAGAACCTAGCTCTTACAAGTGCTCCCTTTGCTTTAACCTGGGAAACAAACTGCCCAGGTCCCTACGTCGTTCAGCTAGATTAACCTGGAGGCCTACATTGCCTTGCCCCACCAGCTCTACCACCATCTCACTAATACTACGCTCGAGTTCCCCCAATACTCTCCTAGCCTCTGAGGATGACAGAGCTGTATACTGTTGGCAGAAAAGCCGAATTTGGACTTTTCCCACATCCCACCATTGACTCAGAGACTCATACTCCTCTCTTCGCTGCCCCCACCTTTCCCAAAAAGTCTGGAAACCTGAGCAAAAAGTGGCATCTTGTAAGAGCTTTACATTAAACTTCCAATAGGATGCCTGCCGAGGCCCTGGTGAAATAGACAGCCGAGCCATGGTTATGTGATGATCCGAAAAACCCACCGGGAGAATGGTAGCGCCCAACAACCTATTGCTCTGATTCCTGGACATGTACAATCGATCAAGTCGGGCTGCACTCACCCTAGCCCCAAAGACCTTCACCCATGTATACTGTCTTGTGTTGGGATGTCTAGTTCTCCAAACATCAACTAGGTCAAATTGATTAAAAATGTCCCTTAACACCCCCACTGAGCCTGAATGAGGCTCCTCCCCATTTCTGTCTTTCGTAAAATCCATCGTACAGTTCCAGTCCCCGCCGACCACCAGCGTCTCCTCAGGCGCTACCTGTGAGAGTTCCTTTCTAAGACACCCAAATAGAAGCCCCCTCTCTCTCCCTGTGTTGGGCGCATACACATTTATAAAGACAAAACCCCTGTTGTTAATTTCTGCCTTTACTACAAGCAGTCTACCTGTACACACCTCTTTTGAGGAGCAAATTTTTACAGACAGACCCGGTACAAAAAGGACTGCCACCCCTGCACTAACATTTGTTCCATGGCTCAGCACACTTGCCCCTTTCCACCAGAGCCCCCAATCAACCTCATTCACCACATCGCTATGCGTCTCCTGCAGAAACAACACTTGTACTTTTTTTTGTTTTACATATTCACCCAACACACTCCTCTTTCCCGCATCTCTGGCGCCATTAATATTAAGCGAGCCTACCCAAAGAGTCTCCATAAGAAGTGGGAGAAAAGCCAGCAAAGAAAGAGACCAATAGCAAAGCTCAAAAAGCTCCAGTGCCAGAAAGAAAACTTTCATCTAGACAGTGTCTGAAGGTAGACCTTTACGCACAGTTGTGACCCACTTCCTTAACCTAAACCGTTTCCTGGGTGAGAGGACACCATGCCCCTCATTTTTCATTGCATGTTGCACTGATCTTACAAACTTTCCCCGGATCGCAAAAGAAAGCCTCAAGATTAACCTTTTTCCCCTTAGTCTCCTTCAGGAACCTTGACAGTTCCCTCACTGTGTACTTTGACTCCTCTGACTGACTGGCTGTCAGCTCTGGACCCATTGCGGAGGAGTCTGAAAAGAAATCCTCCTCATCGTCTACTTCCTCAGACTCACCTTCCTCCTCCTCATCTCCATCTCCCATCCTGACCACCTGTCCTTCCTCTCTAGTCGGGGCCTCCCCCCCGTACCAGGCAACCTGACCACCTGCCCTTCCTCTCTAGTCGGGGCCTCCCCCCGCACCAGGCAACCTGACCACCTGCCCTTCCTCTCTAGTCGGGGCCTCCCCCCCCGCACCAGGCAAAGGTTCCTTGGTGTCTTTCATCACACTAGCCTCTGCCTTCCCACCTCCTTTCTTCTCCCCCTTTTTCCTCTTCCGCTTGACACCCTCCTCCACCCCTCCTAGTCGCTTCCCCTTCCCCACTACACTCTCCTCATCCACTAACATAACCTGACTAGACCCAGCCTCATCTACACCACCATCTATAGCATGACTAGACCCAGCCTCATCTACACCATCTATAGCATGACTAGGCGCAGCCTCATCTACACCACACTCCATAACATGACTAGACCCAGCCTCAGCTACACCACCATCCATCAGACGACTAGACCCAGCCCCATCTACACCACCATCTATAGCATGACTAGGCCCAGCCCCATCTACACCACCATCTATAGCCTGACTAGACCCAGCCCCATCTACACCACCCCCTATAGCATGACTAGACCCAGCCTTAACTACACCACCATCTGTCGCATGACTAGACCCAGCCTCTGCTGCCTGTGTCTCATTGCCTCCTGCACGTTGACCTCTATTTCCCCCCACTGGCGCTTGAACCCTCACCTTGTCTACGGCCTTTATGTGGGCACGCAAAGCTCTTATGCCCCAAATCCCCACACTCAAAACACCGTAGGCTATCTGTGCTGGCAAAACCTGCGTAGAGCCCCTCCCCATGCCTCACTTTAAAGTTCACATTTAACTGTTGCTCATTGTTGTTCAGAAACATGAACACTTGCCTCCGGAATGAAACAACGTGCTTGACGGCATCTGCCTGAAAACCTGCCGACAGTACCACGAAAACCGCTAGCAAACTTACCAAAACGACTCAACTCCTTCCTGATTTGATCATCCGTAATAAACGGAGGCAAATTTGCAACTACCACCCTGGTCGAAGGGGTAGAAAGAGGAGAAATTGGCACCAACACATCCCTTACAAATATTCCGCTTGAAATGAGCCTACTCACCAAATGTACCCTTTTCATGAACACAACCACAGCTTTGTTCATTCTGGACGCGGAATGTATAAATTCGGCTCCTACCTGTTCGCCGACCGCGAGCAGAACCTCCTCCACCTTAATTCCATTCTCGGGAACACACCTGAATCCATGCCGTAACGACAGCGTTTCCTCCGCGCTAGGCTGCGAAGCCATCGCTCACACCTCACCGTTCAAAACCCCAAGAAACTAAACCTCTGTCCTCTTCCTCTCTAACTTTGAAAATAAGACCCAGTGGGTACCACTAAAACAAACAGTGCATTAACCCTCCACCATAGAAGAGAGAAAACAAGGAAGGAAAACAAACAAATTAGTTAGGACAAGCCCTCCACACCAAACACTCAAACTCCAAAAAACTCCCAGCATGCACTGAGAGAGAGAGGGAGAGAGAGAGAGAGAGAGAGAGAGAGAGAGAGAGAGAGAGAGAAGGGCCAGAAGAGCTGTCTCCTCCACTATAAAGAGACAAGCCCACGACGAGGCGAAATTGAAGTACACGACACACACACCTCTCCATAACAACACAAACCTCCCCATAACAACACACACCTCCCCATAACAACACACACCTCCCCATAACAACACACACACCTCCCCATAACAACACACACCACCCTATCACGACACACACCTCCCCAACGACACACACCATAACAACACACACAGCTCCCCATAACAACACACACCTCGCCATAACAACACACCCACTTCCCCATAACAACATACACCTCCCCATAACAACCCACAGCTCTCCATAGCAACACACCCACCTCCCCATAACAACACACACCTCCCCATAACAACCCACCGCTCTCCATAACAACACACACAGCTCCCCATAACAACATATACACCTCCCCATAACAACACACACCTCCCCATAACAACATATACACCTCCCTATAACAACATATACACCTCCTCATAACAACATATACACCTCCCCATAACAACACACACCTCCCCATAACAACATATACACCTCCCCATAACAACACACACCTCCCCATAACAACACACACCTCCCCATAACAACATATACACCTCCCCATAACAACACTCCCCTCCCCATAACAACACACACCTCCCCATAACAACATATACACCTCCCCATAACAACACACACCTCCCCATAACAACATATACACCTCCCCATAACAACACACACCTCCCCATAACAACATATACACCTCCCTTAACAACACACACCTCCCCATAACAACATATACACCTCCCCATAACAACACTCCCCTCCCCATAACAACACACACCTCCCCATAATCTGCATTCTACTCACCTGGTGACTCACAATAATGTGAGGGGAAAAAGACAGAGAAAAACTGTTTAAGCTTTAAATGGCTTTTGGTTGCACCTTGACTTGTGTTTGTTGAAGTACTGCAGTGCCTACTCCCACCTCCACCTTAATGAGGTCTAAAACATGTTGCCACCTGGCCACAACTAACACAGATGCCATACTTGTAAAACACTTACATGTAGTATCAAATCTACTTCAGTCCCACTCCTTCAAACACATAATACATGGCAAAGGTAACATGTTTCACAATAAAAGTCCTAAAATAAAAAAGCGGCCTGACACTAACTGACGTGAAGGCAGGTGATCGTTGTTCATAATTGATTCATGATGACTCACTATAAACTAGGGGAAATAGAGATAGTTTTCCTTCCTCTTCAGGAAGCAGAGTGATTCAGAATGGTAAGGCTGTTTTCATGTCTTCCAAAGCGGTTTGCGTTCTGGTAACCTGCTAGACAATAAGAACTCTATCATCCAGTCTGCTCTGGCTTCTCCGGGCTTCTCCTCCAGACGTTTAGATGATTCCCCATGATGGTGATGGAACTAACTCATTATAAAACAGTATAAAAGTCTGAGGAAAATTCCTTTGGATGGAAGGAATCCCTGAACAATTAAGTTATCTGTGTGTGTGTGTGTGTGTGTGTGTGTGTGTGTGTGTGTGTGTGTGTGTGTGTGTGTGTGTGTGTGTGTGTGTGTGTGTGTGTGTGTGTGCGCGTGTGCGTGCGAGGGTGCATGTGAACCGTACTTTATTCTCCGTAACTATATTCAGGCTGAAATATATTTCGGAGAATCTGTGCATCTGTTCCCTAGCGAGGTTGAGAGAATGTAGGCCGGCCCAACAGACCCCTTCACTTTTTATCAACACTATACAAAAGGTTGTATTGTCTTTAGGAATTCTGCCTTATTTGATTTAGAGTCATCCCCCTCCCCCCACACACACAAGCCTTTAGATGCTGTGACATCCTGTGATAAATTGGGGTCTGGGTGATCAGGTTACTGTAACTTGGTTATGGAGAGGTGTATACAGTGGGGGAAAAAAGTATTTAGTCAGCCACCAATTGTGCAAGTTCTCCCACTTAAAAAGATGAGAGAGGCCTGTAATTTTCACCATAGGTACACGTCAACTATGACAGACAAATTGAGATTTTTAATGAATTTTTAATGAATTTATTTGCAAATTATGGTGGAAAATTAGTATTTGGTCAATAACAAAAGTTTCTCAATACTTTGTTATATACCCTTTGTTGGCAATGACACAGGTCAAACGTTTTCTGTAAGTCTTCACAAGCCTGGGTGATCAGGTTACTGTAACTTGGTACCGGTCCCACCTACGGGTGCGATGTTTTGCTTCCACACCGATCTTCAGTATGCGGACGGGCCAAGCTCCCGAAACAAGCCTCCGTTGAAGATATTAGGACAGGCACAGAGGCTAATCCCCCCCCCAAAAAAAGCCCACGAAGCATTATTCTGTAAAAGGGCAGGGCATACGGTCAGGCGCTGTTGGAATCTAGAGGAAATCCTCCTCTGCCCATTTCAGGCAGCCTGCTGACCCACAGACTAAGAGCAACTATCCAGTTAGGTATCGCGACTCTTGTCTCCGAAGCGGTCATTACTTGGGGTTTGACAAGTCCGCCTCCATTCTACTTGCAGCATAGGTCATAGGTCAAGATTTGAAGCCTTCTAAAACTTAGGATGTTGATTATTTGACGTTGATGTGTTCATCGCTTTTTCCTTTCCTGGCTAAATAGGTTACTTTTGTGAATGTGCTTTTTTTTTTTTTTTATGTATTCAGATTGCTAGACAAAATGTAATGGCTCCTGTTACTCAAATAATAGTTGCTTTCCTATGTGTACGGCATAATGGCTATGTTCAGCTAAATGTATAGATGCATTGCATTCTGAAATTATTCAGACCCATTGTCTTTTTCCACGTTTTGTGATGTTACAGCCTTATTCTAAAATTGATTAAATTGTTTTTTTCCCCCCTCATCAATCTACACACAATACCCCATAATGACAAAGCAAAAACAGAATTGTAGACATTTTTGCAAATGTATAAAAAAAACCCCCCGGAAATATCACATTTACATAAGTATTCAGACCCTTTACTCACTTTGTTGAAGCACCTTTGGCAGCGATTACAGCCTTGAGTCTTCTTGGGTATGACGCTACAAGCTTGGCACACCTGTATTTGGGGAGTTTTTCCCATTCTTCTCTGCAGATCCTCTCAAGCTCTGTCAGGTTGGATGGGGAGCGTCGCTGCACAGCTATTTTCAGGTTTCTCCAGAGATGTTCGATCGGGTTCAAGTCCAGGCACTGGATGTGCCACTCAAGGACATTCAGAGACTTGTCCCGAAGCCACTCCTGCGTTGTCTTGGCTGTGTGCTTAGGGTTGTTGTCCTGTTGGAAGGTGATCCTTCGCCCCAGTCCTGAGCACTGGAGCAGGTTTTCATCAAGGATATCTCTGTACTTTGCTCTGTTAATCTTTTCCTTGATCCTGACTAGTCTCCCAGTCCCTGCTGCTGAAAAACCTCCCCATAGCATGATGCTGCTGCCACCACCATGGTTCACTGTAGGGATGGTGCCAGGTTTCCTCCAGATGTGACGCTTTGCATTCAGGCCAAAGAGTTCAATTTTGGTTTCATCAGACCAGAGAATCTTGTTTCTCATGGTCTGAGAGTCCTTTAGGTGCCTTTTGGAAAACTCCAAGCGGGCAGTCATGTGCCTTTTACTGAGGAGTGGCTTCCGTCTGGCCACTCTACCATAAAGGCCTGATTGTTGGAGTGCTGCAAAGATGGTTGTCCTTC
The DNA here is from genome assembly GCF_020615455.1 of Coregonus clupeaformis. Classification (NCBI taxonomy): domain Eukaryota; kingdom Metazoa; phylum Chordata; class Actinopteri; order Salmoniformes; family Salmonidae; genus Coregonus; species Coregonus clupeaformis. Next base: position 64,170,656 of record NC_059208.1, on the reverse strand, counting down.
TGGAAGGATCTCCCATCTCCACAGAGGAACTCTGGAGCTCTGTCAGAGTGACCATCGGGTTCTTAGTCACCTCTCTGACGAAGGCCCTTCTCCCCCGATGCTCAGTTTGGCCGGGCGTCCAGCTCTAGGAAAAGTCTTGGTGATTCCAAACTTCTTCCATTTAAGAATGATGAAGGCCACTGTGTTCTTGGGGACCTTATAATAATAATAATAATAATAATAATAATATGCCATTTAGCAGACGCTTTTATCCAAAGCAACTTACAGTCATGTGTGCATACATTTTTACGTATGGGTTACAAGCACCATGCTCTACCAATTGAGCTACAGAGGACCACAATGCTGCAGACATTTTTTGGTACCCTTCCCCAGGTATGGGCCTTTACACAATCCTGTCTCAGAGCTCTACGGACAATTCCTTCGACCTCATGGCTTGGTTTGTAAATGTAAAAATGTTTTTGCTCTGACTTGCATTGTCAACTGTGGGACCTTATATAGACAGGTGTGTGTCTTTCCAAATCATGTCCAATCAATTGAATTCACCACAGGTGGACTCCAATCAAGTTGTAGAAACATCTCAAGGATGATCAATGGAAACAGGATGCACCTGAGCTCAATTTCGAGTCTCATAGCTAAGGGTCTGAATACTTATGTAAATAAGGTATTTCTGTTTCTTATTTTTAATACATTTGCAAAGATTTCTAAAAACCTGTTTTCGCTTTGTCATTATGGGGTATTGTGTGTAGATTGATGAGGAAAATGTTTTATTTAATCAATTTTAGAATAAGGCTGTAACGTAACAAAATGGGGAAAAAGTCAAGGGTTCTGAATACTTTCCGAATGCACTGTATGTGTGTGCTATGAAGTCATTGCCTTGTTTCTCACTAAATGGCCTTAGCACCTTCACCATTGGTATGCTAATGTTGGGTCCTGTAAACTGAGTTGCTACACTTCATTTTCGCGTTGCCTGAAACCACTCTTAACCATTTTATTTATATGTTTAATTGCTTGAAAGTTATTTTGATTTAACTTCAAGAATTGTTTCAAGATGATTGTTATTTTATTCAATTTCCCATTTTCACAGCGAATTTCATTTTCAAGAAACTTGCATTCCATGTGCTAACAATGTTTGGATTTACTTAAACCTGCGAGTCTTCCTTTTCCTCTTAGAATGCAATCAAGACCCACGACAGGAACCAGCTTCCACACAATCCAATCGAGGACTGCCTGCGCATCAAAATCACATTCATCTCACTCGACACATACAAGATCGTGTCCAAGGGGAAATTCAACTTTTCCGATTGAGTAAGTAACTTAGTGTCCTATATGACTGTATTTAGTAAATACTAACATTATTGTGACTGCTTATCCAAGGATATTTAGGTCTCAAGCTGACAGTATTTTCTGTTTGTTATGTAGTTAAAGTAGTAGGCTATCCCAAGACTACCAATACAGACATGCAGACAGACATCGGCTTTTTTTAAATTAATTTTTTTACCACATTTTTAATTGTTTTGTTATTTTTTGTTGGGGGGGGTTACAGGTACATTATCCATTTCAAATTATATGTTTATAAAACATTTAGCCGTTTAGTGATGATAGCGATATAGTGATGATAGTGGTATAGTGATGCTAGTATATAGTGATGCTAGTGATGCTAGTGTTGCTAGTGATGCTAGCGGTGTAGTGATGATAGTGATGATAGTGGTGTAGTGGTACAATGATGATAGTGGTATGGTGATGATAGTAGTGTAGTGATGTTAGTGGTATATTGATGGTAGTGATTCTAGTGGTATAGTGATGATAGTGGTATAGTGATGATAGTGGTATAGTGATGATAGTGGTATAGTAATAATAGTGGTACAGTGATGATATTGGTATAGTGATGATATTGGTGTAGTGATGATAGTGGTACAGTGATGATAGTTGTATAGTGATGATAGTGATGATAGTGGTACGGTGATGATAGTGGTATAGTGATGATAGTGGTATAGTGATGATAGTGGTGTAGTGATGATAGTGGTATAGTGATGATAATGGTACAGTGATGATAGTGGTACAGTGATGATAGTGGTACAGTGATGATAGTGATTATAGTGATGATAGTGGTATGGTGATGCTAGTGGTGTAGTGATGCTAGTGGTATAGTGATACCAGGATGATATATTATTGATCGGAGAACAATCAACGGTTTGGGTATTTGTAATGTTTGATTGACTGACTGACTGACTGATCAACCGACCGACTGACCAATTGACAGACTGACTGACTGACTGACTTACTGACTGACTTGTAATGTTTGACTGACTGACTGACTGACAGACAGGCTGAGTGTCCGACTGATCAACTGACTGTCTGACAGACTGACCAACCGACGGACCGACTGCCTGACTGTCTGACAGACTGACCAACCGACGGACCGACTGCCTGACTGTCTGACAGACTGACCAACCGACGGACCGACTGCCTGACTGTCTGACAGACTGACCAACCGACGGACCGACTGCCTGACTGTCTGACAGACTGACCAACCGACGGACCGACTGCCTGACTGTCTGACTGACTGACTGACAGACAGGCTGAGTGTCCGACTGATCAACTGACTGTCTGACAGACTGACCAACCGGACGGACCGACTGCCTGACTGTCTGACAGACTGACCAACCGACGGACCGACTGCCTGACTGTCTGACAGACTGACCAACCGGACGGACCGACTGCCTGACTGTCTGACAGACTGACCAACCGGACGGACCGACTGCCTGACTGTCTGACAGACTGACCAACCGACGGACCGACTGCCTGACTGTCTGACAGACTGACCAACCGACGGACCGACTGCCTGACTGTCTGACAGACTGACCAACCGACGGACCGACTGCCTGACTGTCTGACAGACTGACCAACCGACGGACCGACTGCCTGACTGTCAGATGGAAAACTGAAGCTCACATTGATTGGACCTGACACTTTAACATTCCATCACTGTGGTTGCATGCCAAATGGCACCCTATTCCCTATACAGTGCATTCCTTATTCTAAAATGGATTTTCATCAATCTACAAAAAAATATACAAAAATCTCATCAATCTACACACAATACCCCATAATGACAAAGCAAAAACAGGTTTTTAGAGATTTTTGCAAATGTATTAAAAATAAGAATCCTTATTTACATAAGTATTCAGACCCTTAGCTATGAGACTCGAAATTGGGCTCAGGTGCATCCTTTTTCCTTTGATCATCCTTGAGATGTTTCTACAACTTGATTGGAGTCCACCTGTGGTAAATTCAAATGATTGGACATGATTTGGAAGGCACACACCTGTCTATATAAGGTCCCACAGTTGACAGTGCATGTCAGAGCAAAAACCAAGCCATGAGGTCGAAGGAATTGTCTGTAGAGCTCCGAGACAGGATTGTGTCGAGGCACATATCTGGGGAAGGGTACTAAAACAAATCTGCAGCATTGACGGTCCCCAAGAACACAGTGGCCTCCATCATTCTTAAACGGAAGAAGTTTGGAACAACCAAGGCTCTTCCTAGAGCTGGACGCCCGGCCAAACTGAGAAATCGGGGGAGAAGGGCCTTGATCAGAGAGGTGACCAAGAACCCGATGGTCACTCTGACAGAGCTCCAGAGTTCCTCTGTGGAGATGGGAGAACCTTCCAGAAGGACAACCATCTCTGCAGCACTCCACCAATCAGGCCTTTATGGTAGAGTGGCCAGATGGAAGCTACTCCTCAGTAAAAGGCACATGAAAGCCTGCTTGGAGTTTGTCAAAAGGCACCGAAAGACTCTCAGACCATGAGAAACAAGGTTCTCTGGTCTGATGAAACCAAGATTGAACTCTTTGGCCTGAATGCCAAGCATCACGTCTGGAGGAAACCTGGCACCATCCCTTCGGTGAAGCATGGTTGTGGCAGCATCATGCTGTGGGGATGTTTTTCAGCGTAAGGGACTGGGAGAATAGTCAGGATCGAGGGAAAGATGAACGAAGCACAGTACAGAGATATCCTTGATGAAGACCTGCTCCAGAGCGCTCAGGACCTCAGACTGGGGCAAAGGTTCACCTTCCAACAGGACAACGACCCTAAGCACACAGCCAAGACAACGCAGGAGTGGCTTTGGAACAAGTCTCTGAATGTTCTTGAGTGGCCCAGCAAGAACCCGGATTTGAACCCCTTTGAACATCTATGGAGAGACCTGAAAATAGCTGTGCAGCGACGCTCCCCATCCAACCTGACAGAGCTTGAGAGGATCTGCAGAGAAGAATGGGAGAAACTCCCCAAATACAGGTGTGCCAAGCTTGTAGCATCATACCCAAGAAGACTCAAGGCTGTAATCTCTGCCAAAGGTGCTTCAACAAAGTACTGAGTAAAGGGTCTGAATACTTATGTAAATGTGATATTTCCGTTTTTTAAAACGGTTTTTAGGGTAGTTTGAAGGCATTTATGGCAGAGAGTGTATCTGGTTACCATGGAGACGGCCTGATTCACTGACTAAATGTCTCCTTAAAGAGATTGTTTTCATTTTGTGAGATAGCAAAATAGTACTTCTACAATCAAGAAAGGATAACCAAAATGCTTCAGAAGATAATAAACTAAGTTTCTCAGTTACTTTTTTTCTCAACTTGTTTATTTTACTTTCTAGTAAGTCAAGCAATCGTAGAGAGTAGCTATGGCTAACTAGCCAGATAGCTTTGTAGCCATGGATTGTGCACCTTCCATTGTTTAACTATGTAGCTAGCTGGCTGGTTGATGTTTCTCTTTTGTAACCAGAGCACATGAAAGCAACGTTCACCTCCACAAATGATGTCTACATTGATATCCATACTGAATGATGCAGTTAAGGGACCCCATACTTTTTCACTTAATTTAAGGGGGAAATTCACCTTAAAATGTTTTGTGCAACTGACTTGAAGTTAAAGAAACTTTAAGGGAAAGAATAAGGGGAAAATGTACTTAAGGTGTTTTATGCAA